>NW_026883499.1:0-48287 GCF_032173495.1 Musca vetustissima
TCTGTGTGGCCATAAAATACCTTCAGCTCTTCTATGCGACCATGAAGAAGACCTGCAGATCTGCTATGCGGCCATGGAAGTCCATAAGCTTTTCTATGCGGCCATAGAAAACCCTTAGCTCTTCTATGCGGCCATAGGGAGCTCTTCTATTCAGCCATAGAAGACCTTCAGCTCTTCTTCCATACTACCATAGACGCCTTTCAGCACTTGTATGCGACCTTGAAAGACCTTCAGTTCTTCTGTGCGACCTTCAGCTCTTCTCTGCGGCCATAGAAGACCTTCAGCTCATCTATGCGCACAAAGAAGATCTTCAGCTCTTCTAGAAGGACATAGAAATTATTTATTCTTTTATGCGGCCATAGAAGACCTTAAGCGCCTCTATGCGGCCAAAGAAGAGCATCAGCTGTTCTATGTGGCCAAAGAAGATATTTAGCTTTTCATTGCGGCCAGCTTTTCTATGCGATCATAGAATACCTTCACCTATTCTATGTGGCCATAGAATACCTTCTTATCTATCTGTTAATTTAATATAATTAAAAAAATGTTAATAAGAAGAAAAAAACGTTCGGATCCGCTACAAGGAAATCTTTTACAAAAAGGGTTCAAAAACAAAACAACAACAAAAAAAAATCACTTACAATACCCCAAATAACAGACAAAAATGTTGATGAGTGGAGAAGGTGCCCAAACGTCAAATTAAATTAAATCCCACAGGCAGACGAAGAGAAAAACAAAAGCAAAAAAAGGGCGAAATTGCCAAATGGCATTACATGAGACATGAGATTTTTTTGTTGTTCTTGTGCCAAAGTGCCAAACGAAAATATCCGATTTGAAATAGGACCTCTTAAAAATAACTTTTAATGGAAATTCGCAATATAATTCGTAATGGCATTAAATTAAAATTTATTTAATTTTCCACTTTTATGAGTTTGGTTATCTCGACTACAGAAAAAAATGAAAATATATTGTCTAATAATATTGCACCTAGGTATGGCCATTTTCTGACCCGTAAAAAATAGAAGAAAAAAAAAAACGAAACAAAAAATAGAAAAACTCAACAAATAATTTATTACTTGTGAAAAAGAAAAGCCCATCAAGCCAAAATACGATTTGAAAATGACCAACCTGCATTGATTTATAACCGAACATTAACGCGGTTGTTATTGTTTTTGACATTAAGGCCATAATCGCCGTCATCATCATCACCAGAAAACGATAACAGCAACAACAACATGACCATCAATGCTTCATTTGACAATCCGTTCAGTGGAGTTTTTCCAACACATTTATCGCAAACCTTGACACTATCCTTCGGTGCTTTTTCAAGTCCCGACCTTACCTTCAGCTTGTAAAGTCTTTCCATTTAAAATACACTAAAATCAAATTTCTTGTTTTGACAGATGTCATACATGTTCCACACACACACATTCCTGCACTCACGGTGCGAGTAGGGGCGACAGGTTAAAAAATCGAACAAATAACCTTACTGACCAACCAACCTGGCTCCTTCATGGCAACAACTGTGCGAGTGTGTATGCCAACTGTTACAGCATAAGGTGCTTAAATAAATTCTCAGCTACAACAAAAAAGTTTTTTTTTTGTTTTTTTTTTTGCTGACATGACTGGTCAAAGGAGCTTTCAGTGGGAAAGGCACAGGGGCATGCCGAACACTTATTTGCAATGCATGCAACAATTTTAAATTTTCATCAGTTTTCAACTATGAAAATTTGATTCGAATTTGAGCTACCCGAAATTGGATTCAACAACAATTTCAAATTTCATTGTTTGGTTTTCCTTTGTGTGTCTGCGTGTGTGTGATTGTTTGAAAATAATTGGTCAGGGAGTTTTGAATATGGTTTCCCAACATTGTAATGGGATATTAATGTAAATCGATAAATATTAGGGTGGATTTATTCTAACAATGTGAATGCTATTAGAACCTATTAAACACTTAAAATCAGAGGAAAGTTATATCTTAATCTGAACCTAGTTTCAATTTCAATACATGCGCAGGCTGACGTGCTGATGAAATTGCATAGAAGAGCCCTTAGTCTTCTTTCTCACAAAAAACCAGTAAGACAAGTAGTAAAGTAGGACGGTGTCGACTATATGATACCCTTCACCACTATCAAAATCTGAACCTATTTAAACAAAACGGGACACACGTTAGACTACTCTAACTTCGGTACGTTGTGAAAATATTATGTGACAATCGGCGTAAATTTGGGTCTTTGGTGCACAATTTACTTAAAATTGAACGAAACTATATATGAGAGTTATATCTAAATCTGCACCGATTCCAACAAAGCTTGACCCCCGGTAGGTTATAGTAATTTCAGTACGTTGTGCAAAATTTTGTCTCAATCGGCTTAACTATGGGTCTTTGGTACCCAATTTAACTTAAATCGGACGACAATATATATAGTAGCTATATATAAATCTGAACCGATTTTCACGAAACTTATCACACATCATTCTAGGCCTAATTCAATACGATGTGCCAAATTTCTTGTAAGTCGAAAGATATATGGGAATTTTGGTGCACCATTTACCTTAAATCGGAGGAAAATATATATGGGTGGTATATCTAAATCTGAACCGATGTTAACGAAACTTAGCACACATCACTCAAAGCTTAGTTTAGTAGGCTGTGCCAAATTTCGTGCAAATCGAAAGGTATACAGGGTCTTTGGTTCACCATTTACATTAAATCGGACGAAAAAATATTTGGGAGCTATATCTAAATTTGAACCGGTTTTCACGAAACTTATACGGCGTTTACATTTAACCGGATTTCGTTAACCCAGTGGGTTTAAATTATCAATTCCATTGTATTTATGTCAAATAAATCTTTATAGAGTAGGTTAACCCTGTAAAAATTTATAATGTAAACGCCGTATTAGCACACATTATTCCAGGCCTAATTCAGTAAGCTGTGCCAAATTTCGTGTAAATTAAAATATGTATGGGGACTTTGGTGCGCCATTTACTTTAAATCGGACGAAAATATATATGGGAGCTATATCTAAATCTGAACCGATTTTCGCGAAACTTGACACACATAATTCTAGACTTCATTCAGAACCCCATGCAAAATTTTGTGCAAATCTGAGGATATATAGGGGCTTTGCTATACCATTTACATTAAATCGGACGAAAATATATATGGGAGCTATATCTAAATTTGAACTGATTTTCAGGAAACTTGACACAAATCATTCTAGACCTAATTAATTACGGTGTACCAAATTTTATGTAAATCGAACTGTACCACACTGTACCACAGTGTGATGAAGGGTATAAAAAATCAGGCTTTGTTTGTCCTCTAATAAAAAAAAACAACCGTATAAAACCGAGATTGTATTGGACCTTGAAAATAAATCTTTTATTAATTGGAATTTGCACATCCAAGATCTCCCTTCACCTACTCTGAATTGCAAATTTTTAGAACAAATTAATATACCCGCCCACCGATAATGATGTGTCCGCATCCAAACCAATTTCCAAAATCGTAATGTGAAGACTCACAAATTTATGGTGTTTTTTCCCCGTCCTTGTTGTTGTTTGTGTGGGTTGTTCTATTCATCCGCCACTTCATTATTGAATTTTCGATGCGTGACACAATTGTCGTTGATTGTCAACAAAATACTCTCGCGTCACATTGAAGTTATGTCGCTCCAAATTCTGACGCGACAACTAGACTAAATGGCGCATACGACATGGACATATTAACGTAATCGTCATTGTTACATTTATATAATTTGCCAAAAACACACACATACACTGACGCACAGCCATTAACGAAGCATAGGCACGTAGCTCAATTTTGCAAAAAGATTATAGAGCACAACAGTGGGTAAAAACAAATTCATGGCTAACAGAAAAAAAAACACAATTTTGCCATCTAAACAACCTACCCATCATCCACCTCTCCGGAAAACAGCCATTCAACCAGCCATAACTTGTCAAATGATTTGTGGTAATATTTAACTTGCCTCCTCCTGGGATGGCATTATCTGTGTGTATGCATGCGTGTGTGTGCTCGTGCTCATTGTTGCCAAATCGCTGATAGGAAAAAAACAGAAATGAAATCGAAGAAATCTATTGCGGAATATTTTTCAAGGACAATAACACACTTCATTTCAATACCTACCATTGTCCTTGTCCCAGTGGTAATGGTGGTGTTGGAACTTGACATGCTGTCGTTCCGGCCTGCCTAACTGCCAGTCCATGGAATAACATGTGACAGTTGGTTTACCGGACAGCTTGTCGTCCTTCGTTCTCCGCTTTTGTATTCCCTCTTCTTCTTCTAGCTCCAGTAAAACGAATACTTAACACAGGTGTCAAATCACAATTATGTCCAACCTCAAATACGTGGCCCAGGCGTAAGGATATTAACATCGAAAACAAGGAATAAATGTAACAGCGGAAAACAACCGCAGCCAACCAACAACGAATAGGAATTCGCACACATACATACACACACCCGCACAACCAATGTTGAACTAATTAACTAATACAGATCTACCGCCGTTCGGTATTTATATCCGCTTGGAAATTCTTCAAATTAACTTGGCCCATAAATAAGTCTAAAAGCGAAAACCGAGAAAGATAAAAAATATACGCCAAGAGGGAAATATGTTCAGCATTGTCTATGGTTTCCGTAGAATCGGTAGATAAGGACAGCGACACGACCACGAAGCAATATGACCTCCTGGCTTATGTGGGCTAAATGGGCTTTTTGTGTATTTTTTATTAAAAAAAAAAACAAAAAACTTCACGAACCGAGAGCGGGAGATAATAAAATGGGAATGTACAAAAAATATGAGTATGTTGGTATTTGTGATTGCAGAGAATGGGAAAATAATGAAAAAATAAATTCCAAGAATTTCGAATAAATATTTTGATTGATATTTTTTCCCAACGAATTTGCGACGTGTCTAATAAACATGGACAACAAACAAAAAAAAACTTTGGAGGTAACAGCATGAGGCATAATAAAATAGAGGAATTTTCGAAAACAATAAGCCGTCGTTATCCAAGGGCTCTCATAAGCGCAACATTTTAAACGGATATTTTTTCAAGGACTACCTAAGGGGTGGATTTTTTAAAGAATATTTTTTCAAGCATTCGAAATAGGCGTGGATTTTTTAAAGGATATTTCTCGATGTTTAGCGTGTGGATTTGAAGGACACATTTTTTCGCTAAAATCTCCACATGAGAGCAGAGTTAATGGTCACTAAAATTAGTCCATGATGATGGACCTTCATGCGGGAGCTAGCTGCCTCCTTCAAGGTCTGTGCATATGCGGATGACTTGCTCATCATGATTGAAGGGGATAGTCGCCTTGAACTGGAAAATCGTGATGAGCAAGCTATGCAGATTGTGCAGGCTTGGAGTGACCGAGTTGGAGTGGAGGTGGCTACCGAGAAGACGTCCTCCCTGCATTCGAGCTGGTGAACGCGGCATAAGGTATTCGTGTACTGTCAAATATTTAGGGATAACGGTGTCAGAGCGTTTGAATTTTCTTCCACACTTCGATCGGTTGAAGGAGAAGCTGACAACGGTCGTGGAGCGGCCAGACTTTCGCTTCGGCTTAAGTACTGGTTTCTTACTGACGGGACATGTTTCTCTCAATGCGTTTCTGCATAAAAGAGGCCTGTCCCAGACGGATTTATGTGGGTGCGAGATGACTGAGGACTGGAGACATATACTGACGGAATGCCGTTACTATGATGACATTAGAGATTTAGCAATTATGGGTATATCGAATGGAGGGGCGGGGTGGGATTTCAGTAGGGCTCTTGAAAACGATCGGACCTTTAGTTGTTTAAGTAGTTTTGCTCGTGAAGCATTTAGGAGAAGAACAGTACATAGTGGAGGTGGCTCTCGTGCGTAGCCCTCTTGCAGGTGGGCTCAGTCGGTTGCACCAGGTGGTGGTGGGAAGGTCCACCGGGTGGCGGTGCGTGCTGGTTTTGGTGCGGTTATCGGCGGTTGTAGGTGGTGTACGTGCTGCCTGCGGTTGTCTGTGCATCGTGGGTGGTTCGTGTTTTCCACTTCATGAGTTTTACTCGTCCTGTGGATGTAGTGTAGGCTGTCCGTGAGGGCAGTTTTGTTCATTGTTTGTGTGGAGATGTCCGATGCCGCGGTCCTTTGGGCCCTTTGTTTGTGTTTTGTGTATTTGTTTGCGTTGTCACTGCCTGTGGCTAGATTTTTTCTTGCCACTTGCCGTTATGATCCTGCCGCTTATTTTGTCTCGGGATACCAGCCCGGACTTGTGTCGAACTGGGAGAGGCTTCGGTCTCGAGCCTGAGCGGAGGTTTTCCGTACCGCGGGTGTCATTTGCCCCTGGATCTGTTGATCCACCCTGACAGTTGGTGTGGCCCCCCGGGGATCTTCGCGGCGGTTGTGGTTTCGCCCCTCACCAAGGGGGAGAATATGCCTTCTGCATGCTCTCCGATTGGTGCAGCACTTCGGTACTGGTGCGCTGGTGGGCGCATATCCACCTGTGGCTCAGCCACTGTGAGGTAGGCCAATAGACAGGTACTCACACAAAACACTTCAAGATACTGTCTGTCCATGTTAAATTGTAAACAAAGTAAAGATCGCATTTATAATCCGAATTGGATGAAATTTGGCATAGGTCACTTATTTGGCCCGAGGACAAACCCTATTGAAATTGGGAAAAATCGGTTCAGATTTAGATATAGCTCCCATATATATTTTCGTCCGATTTAATGTATATGGTACACCATAGACCCTATATATTCTTCGATTTGCACGAAATTTGGCACAGCGTACTGAACTGAGTCTAGAATGATGTGTGCTAATTTTCGTTAAAATCGGTTCAGATTTAGATATAGCTCCCATATATATATTCGTCCGATCTAAGGTAAATGGTGCACCAAAGTCCCTGTATATCTCTCGATTTGCACGAAATTTGGAACAGCGTATTGAATTAAACCTAGTATGATGTGTGCTATGTTTCGTAAAGATCCGTTCAGATTT
This sequence comes from Musca vetustissima, assembly GCF_032173495.1. Lineage (NCBI taxonomy): Eukaryota > Metazoa > Arthropoda > Insecta > Diptera > Muscidae > Musca > Musca vetustissima. The sequence goes on from NW_026883499.1 coordinate 7,009, forward strand.
AGATATACCTCCCATATATATTTTCGTCCGATCTAAGGTAAATGGTGCACCAAAGACCATAATTTATTCTTCGATTTGCACGAAATTTTGACACATCGTACTGAATTGAGTCTGGAAAGATATTTGCTAAGTTTCGTGAAGATTTAGATATAGCTCCTAGCTAAATGCTGCACCAAACTCCTAATGTTTGTCCGATTAACACGAAATTTTGCACAAAGAGAGACTTGAAAGACGTTATTGGATTTAGTTGAAATTGGTGCAGAAACAGCCATTGCTTCTACATGTATTTCGAACCGGCTTCTGAATGAAATTAAATTTTTAACAGTGCAGGGTACCGAATAGCGTATATAAATTTTGCTATAAGTCGTTTTCCATAAATTTGTCCGATGGTACGCAGATGACTCTAAATCTGCCCGAATGAAATTAAATTTATCATATATTACAGGAAGATATCAGTATGTTCCTTCGAAGTAACATTGTCATTGCAAGTGTAAGGAGACATAAGTACCATATATACCTAAAGTGGCGAAGGGTATCATATAGCCGGCCCAGTCCGACTTTACTACTTATCTTACAGATTCTTGATACGCAATATCCTGCTGTTAATATCACCACACATGAAATGAATTTAGTTTTGAATCTATTTTTAATGGCAACTTCCTTTTTGCATGCAAACGGCAGTGTAGTTGTAGTAGTGTGTGATAGGATAAAATCGGATATTACCTGACCATTCGAATCATTCTATTAAATGCTGGCTTATTATGTTTTAGATGTTCCACCAAAAAAGCGTTCCATAATTGTTAATGCGGTTTGTCATGGACCATTTAACAGCAATTAAATGTTCTATTACACATTTCGGAAATTATGAGAACCCCACGCCACACAATGACACACTGGCATCCGAAAACCACAAAAACCACATATATACATATATATGTATGTATATTCACGGATATGTTTGTTGGTATGATCATGTCAGTGTTAAGCCAAAGCGAAAAATTCACAGATTTCCATTCATCTAAAAATTGCAACGGCAATTACCAGTTGTCGACAATTCTGGTTGGGTATTTGTTGTTCTTGTTGCTTTTATTTATAGTGATGGCGATGGTTTCAATCAAAACTTCAATGTCCATTTGATATCCCGAAAATGTCCATTACTTTGTGGCCAATTTTGATTTAGTTGGCCACAAATATTGGTAAATATTTTAAAATGAAAGGAAGTTATCATGGACACCACACATGAACATTGAAGTACATATGTACACGCTGAAACACATGCGTACCCACACACACACACGTATCCATACACATATGTACCCACACACACCCACACCCACTTACCAAACCTAATACCACATTAAAATGTTTGTAGATTGCAATTAAAATTGGCATCGATTTACGTTAAGTGCTAATTGTTACTTGTTGCCATTGAAAGAGAACTCCAGAAAGATGAGGAGAGAGAGGGAAAGAGAGGCAGATTGTGAGAAGAGAACAAGTAGGAAATGCATATAAAGTTTCCTAGAAACTTTAATGGATTTCTGTTACTATTAATGAAGCCTTGTTTCTCGTGCACTTGCTATGGCATTTTAAAAGATTCTCACCCACACACACACAAAGACACACACTCGAACAACAACCACAAATACTTGGATACTTCTTTATAAATTGCTTTTAATTTAATTTCAAAGCATTTTTGTGACACGTGCGGATCAACAAAAAAAAAAAAATAACAAATACCAAAATTTTACCAACATCTGTCACACTCATTCACACCCATACACACTTCAAATCCCATTTCACAATAAACCCCAAATGTCCATCAAATAATTGTGTATCTTTACAAGTGTGGGTGTGTGTGTTTGCGTATTTATCAGAATTTATCAGGTTCTCTCTCTCTCACTCTCTGCGTGTGTGTTGGTGTTTGTCCGCTCATGTGGTTACATTTCAAATGTAAAAATATTATTTAACGTTAAGCAGATCCACACAAAGGAATTCTTCATATTTTAAGTCCCATTCTTTTGGGACTTACAATGGGCCTTACATTGCCAAACATACCATCAATTGGAAAATGTTTATTGGATTGGAATTTATTTAAGGCCGAATAGAGATTTTCATATTTTATTCGTTTTCTTCTTCTTGTTCTGCAGAAGAAATCCATACAGACATTTAGTAGCCGGTAGCCTGTAAGAAGCCCAATAGCCATCTAAAACCTATCCGTTACGTTTCCTTTCCATTCATTTTATTGTTTATTTAGTTTTATACAAATATATTGGAAATGAAAGGTTCGAAAGGAAGCATAAAGTATACGAAGGACTTTTATTGTTTCGAAATTTATACATGAATCGTTATTAGTTAAGGAAAATTAGATATTGGGAAACTTTGATAGGGGGGACTAAAACCAGCAGTGTTGGGAATCCTGCGATTAAAACGAAAATAGTTGTAAAGGACTTCATTTCTTATTTCTGAAAAGAAGAAGAAGGCCGTGAGAGGTATTGCTGGCACGGTAGATTTTTAGGGACTACTTCCAACTTGAAAAAAGTGATCTTCACTACCATTTCTGAGGTAAAGGGAGTCATTTTAGATGTGAAACCTGTATAGACAAGATCTAAGTCGAGAGAGGAAGAGGAATTTTGTGTACTAAAGTCGGAACAAAATATATAGAAAAAGACTGAGCTCTTCTGTACTGAAACATAGAAAACATACAGCTCTACCATGAAGACAGATAAGACCTTCAGATCTTCTATGAAGTCAGAGGAGACCTTCAAATTTTCAATGAAGGCTGAGTAGACCTTCTGAATTTTTATGAAGGCAAAGAAGGCCTTCAGCTCTTCTATGAAGACCGAGAAGTCCTTCAGAACTTCTATAAAGACAGGGGAGACTTTCAGAAGTTCTAGAAAACCTTCAGCTCTACCATGAAGACAGATAAGACCTTCAGATCTTCTATGAAGTCAGTGGAGGCCTTCAAATTTTCTATGAAGGCAGAGTAGACCTTCAGAATTTTTATGAAGGCAGACAAAGCCTTCAGCTCTTCTATAAAGACCGAGAAGTCCTTTAGGACTTATATAAAGACAGGGGAGACCTTCAGAAGTTCTAGGAAGACAGAGGAGACCTTCAGATCTTCTTTGAAGATCGAAGAGGCCTTCAACTCTTCTTTGAAGGCCGAGAAGGCCTTCAGCTTATCTATGAAGACAGAGGAGACTTTCAGCTCTTCTATGAAGGCAGAGAAGACCTTCAGCCCTTCTATGAAGGCAGAGGAGACTTTCAGCTCTTCTATGAAGAGCGAGGAAGTCTTCGGCTCCTCTTTGAAGGCAAAGGAGGCCATTAGCTCTACCATGAAGACAGATAAAATCGGAACAAAATATATAGAAGAAGACTGAGCTCTTCTATACTGAAACATAGAAAACCTTCAGCTCTACCATAAAGACAGATAAGACCTTCAGATCTTCTATGAAGTCAGAAGAGACATTCAAATCTTCTTTGAAGATTGAAGAGGCCTTCAACTCTTCTTTGAAGGCCGAGAAGGCCTTCAGCTTGTCAATGAAGACAGAGGAGACTTTCAGCTCTTCTATGAAGACAGACGAGACCTTCAGCACCTTCTATGAAGGCAGAGGAGACCTTTAGCTCTTCTATGAAGACAGAGGAGACCTTAAGAATTTCTATGAAAATGGAGGAAGTCTTCAGCTCCTATTTGAAAGCAGAGGAGACCATCAGCTCTTCTATGAAGACCAAGAAGGACTTAAGCTTGTCTATGAAGACCGAGAATCAGCACGTCTATGAAGACAGAGGGGACTACACACGTTTATGAAGACAAAGAAGACCTTCATCTCTTCTATGAAGTCAAAGAAGACCTTCAGCTCTTCTATGAAGTCAGAGAAGACCTTCAGCTCTTCTATGATGACCGAGAAGGTTTTCAGTTTGTCTATGAAGACAGAGGAGACCTTAAGCTCTTCTATGAAGACGGAGGGGACCTAAAAAAAAGGAGACCTTCAGCTCTTCTATGAAGACCAAAAGTCATTCTATGAAGAGAGAGGAGACTTTCAGTATTTCTAGGAAGACAGAGGAGACCTTTAGAATTTCTAGCAAGACAGAGAAGACCATCCATTCTTCTATGAAATCAATGAAGACCTTCTATGAAGGCATGAAAAAAAAAATCAGACAAAGGAGACTTTCAGAATTTTTAAGAAGACAAAGAAGGCCTTCAGCTCTTCTATGAAGAAAGAGCAGACCTTCAGAATTTGCTCTTGTTGGTGACTGAGATTTTTTTTGAAGAAATCCACGCCTCTTGTTGGTGACTGAGATTTTTTTTAAAGAAGTCCACGCCTCTAGTTGGTGACTGAGATTTTTTTAAAGAAATCCACGCCTCTTGTTGGTGACTGAGATTTTTTTAAAGAAATCCATGCCTATTGAGATTTTTTTTAAAGATGAAGACCTTCTATGAAGGCATGAAAAAAATCAGACAAAGGAGACCTTCAGAATTTCTAAGAAGACAAAGAAGGCCTTCAGCTCTTCTATGAAGAAAGAGCAGACCTTCAGAATTTGCTTTTGGGTGACTGGGATTTTTCTAAAGAAATCCACATCTCTTGTTGGTGACTGTGATTTTTTTAAAGAAATCCACATCTCTTGTTGGTGACTGAGATTTTTTAAAGAAATACACGCCTCTTGTTGGTGACGGAGATTTTTTTAAAGAAATCCACGCCTATTGTTGGTGACTGAGATTTTTTTAAAGAAATCCACGCCTATTGTTGGTGACTGAGATTTTTTTAAAGAAATACACGCCTCTTCTTAAATCCACGCCTCTTCTTATTGACTGAGAATTTTTTTAATCCACGCCACTTGGTGGTGACTCCACAACTCTTGGTGGCCCCTCAAAAAATCTTGAAAATTACACGCCTTTTAAAAATAATCTTTAAAAAATCCATCATTATTTATTATTTTTTCAGGGGCCACGAATAGGCGTGGATTTTTTAAAGATAATTTTTTTTTCAAAGACTATTTTCTATGTAGTACACCAATAAGCCACAATATATATATATATTCGTATGGTTTCGAACGATTTGACCCTTTTCATAAAAATATATCCTCTCAAAAAAAATTAATTCGTTCACTTGAAAACGAATTAATTTCCCCCTTTTCTCGCCATATCATAAAAACATAAAAAATAACTGGTCCTATGCACATATTGTCCTAAGTAAATAATAATAACAAAAACAACAACATCCTAACTAAACTAGCACTTGTATCTTCTATTGGCCATAACAAAACAAATATCATTTTCTGTTGAGAGCAAAAAGAGAACCAAAAAACCAAAACAAGGAAATTCGCCTCAGGGTTTTTTTGTAATCCGACCGATGAAGATGAAAAAGAAACTACAAAATCGACCAATAATAATCCCAGACGCTCCAGATTTTTTTTCTTTTGCGTTTGAAATGGCACAAATCCCAGCCCAATTGCCTCAAGCATCGGTACTCATTTATTGACCACAACTGTAGAGCAAAAATCAGGCAATGCAAACCAGCAGAGCACACTCACGTATGAAAGCTTTTGATTTTTTTTTGAAACATTGTTGCTGTTGTTGTGTGTGTGGTTAGTTTGTGTCTCTCCATATAACCCATAACCATCAGCCTGGGCCTTTTAGAAATGTTATTAAACATTCTTTTTTATGATTATTTGTAACCAATGAAAAAGAAATGCCAGCCAGAATGAAAAGCTATAACGACAGGGAAAAAGAAGAAAAAACAGAAAATGAGGAAGGATATGACACAGACACATACATGAAAAATTTCAAAGCGATCAGCGCTATGTTTCCGCCCTCTAGTGTGATAATGAGTTACTAAATAATATCTAAATACGTAAGCACCTGTAAATATTTAAATGTATCTTCCACATGCGAGTACATACAATTGGTATCAGTTTAAAGGTCAAGCACTCCACTGGAATAAATTATCAACTTATCGGGTCTATGTCCTTCAGGAGCAAATTTATACGCCATATAATCCAAATTTTCTCATTTTTCACACAAAAGTCAGGGTCAATTTGTCCCGCTAAATATTGACCGATCTTTATCAAAACAGGCATGCTTATTCTTTGGCCCGACCCCCTTTCCCATGTAAAGTTTCGTGAAATTCAGGTCATAATTGCGGCCTCTGGAACGACCAGAAGACAGAAAAAATTAAGTATTTGGTTCATTTCATCCCCTAAATATTAACCGATCTTTACCAAAAACAGTAGGGGTCTTCATTCGACAGAACCCATCCTACATGCAAAATTTCGTGAAGTTTGGTCCAGGACGGACGGTCACACATGTCTAGATCGACTCAGCTAGTCGAGATATGACGATCGGTATACTTAAAGGTGCGTCTAGGATCAATATTTCGCGGCGTTAGAAACTCTTGGGGCTGCACAAAGCTATAATACCCTGACAACATAGTTGTGTATGGTATAAAAATAAACTAAAACAACAACAACCACACCATCAATATAAACTTTCTGCACAATAATGGTAGCTACAACAACAATAACCACATAGAAAATAAAGATTAATATACACGGGTCCAAACACACACATACCAGTGCAGTGGTTGGATCAAGAAAAAGCTGCAGCAAAAATGAAGAAATGAAGCAAAGTCGCCAACACAAGAAAAAATAAGTAGCAGCAGGCAAATTTTGTAAACAGGAAAGGACTTGCACAGACACACACGCACAGCCACACACACTGCGCAAAAAATACCCACTTTCAATGAAAAAGAAACCCAAGACAATATGGAAGTAAAAGTCAACACAGCAATATGAAAACAAAGAAATTGACAGAAACTGAGGGACCGGGAAGGGAAGTTGAAAGAGAACCAGTAAGGAAAGTAGTAAAGTCGGACGGGGCCGACTATATGATACCCTTCACCACTATGGGTATATTAAAATGGACTATTAACATGAAATTGGATGAAATAAAATATGTGATATTTATCTAAATGTGAATCTACCTAGATCTATCCATAAAGTATGTAAATCGACTTCAAACAAATATAAATAGGCCATCCGTTGGGCTATGTCTGTCAAATTTCGTGCAAATCGAAAGATATATAGCGACTTTGGTCCACCATTTACATGAAATCGGAAGAAACTATATGGGAGCTATATAGAAATCTGGACCGATTTTCAAGAAACTTGGCAGACATAATTCTAGGCTCAATTCAGTACGTTATGCCAAATTTGGTGCAAATCGAAAGATATATAGGGACTTTGGGGCACCATTTACATGAAATCGGACGAAACTATATATGGGAGCTATATCTAAATCTGAACCGATTTTCACGAAACTTGGCAGACATCATCCTAGACCTAATTGATCAGGCTGTACCAAATTTCGTGCAAATCGAAAGATATATAGCGACTTTGGTCCACCATTTACATGAAATCGGACGAAACTATATATGGGAGCTATATCTAAATCTGGACCGATTTTCTCGAAACTTGGCAGACATCATTCTAGGCTCAATTCAGTACGTTATGCCAAATTTCGTGCAAATCGAAAGATATATAAGGACTTTGGGGCACCATTTACATGAAATCGGACGAAACTATACATGGGAGCTATATCTAAATCTGGACCGATTTTCTCGAAACTTGGCAGACATAATTCTAGGCTCAATTCAGTACGTTATGCCAAATTTGGTGCAAATCGAAAGATATATAGGGACTTTGGAGCACCATTTACATGAAATCGGACGAAACTATATATGGGAGCTATATCTAAATCTGAACCGATTTTCACGAAACTTGGCAGACATCATTCTAGACCTAATTGATTAGGCTGTACCAAATTTCGTGCAAATCGAAAGATATATAGCGACTTTGGTCCACCATTTACATGAAATCGGACGAAACTATATATGGGAGCTATATCTAAATCTGGACCGATTTTCACGAAACTTGGCAGACATCATTCTAGACCTAATTGATTAGGCTGTACCAAATTTCGTGCAAATCGAAAGATATATAGGGACCGTTTACATTAATTCGGTTAAATATATATATGGGAGCTATATCTAAATCTGAACCGATTTTTCCCAATAGGGTTCGTCCTTGGGCCGAATAAGTGACCTATGCCAAATTTCATCTAAATCGGATTATAAATGCGACCTGTACTTTGTTTACAATTTAACACCAACAGACGGACAGACGGACAGACGGACGGACGGACGGACGGACATGCATAAATCGACTCAGAAAGTGATTCTATGCATATTCTCAAAAGGAACTATGGGTCTATCTCGTTTCCTTTTGCCTGTTACAAACATATGCACAAAGACATAATACCCTGTACCACAGTGTGGTGAAGGGTATAAAAAGAGTAGAGTTAACACAAAATTAACAATCAGCCTAGATAGTCGGGCTGACTTATTTTCCATAAAAAAAAAAAATCATAGTTCAATGCGGCGAACAGCAGCAAAAAAATTACCTTAACATAATAAAACAATAAAAGAGTTTTTTTGTTCTGTTCTTAAACTGCCTTGTGTTTTTTGCCTTTTGCAAAAATAAAAAAAATGATCATTATTATTATTAAATTCGATTACAAATATTTACTGGCGTTTAATTTTTATGAGTGCATTTGTCTACTAAAAATAATATCCTAGGTATTAAAACTATATACTGTTGAGTGTGTGTGTCTGTTAATACAAATATATGCAATGGCTCTTGACAAAGCTATTTCTTTTTTCTGTTAGAAAAAAATTATGAAAAAGAAAAACTTTGTCATTTTTTCTTCTACTTCTTCGTTTCCCAATCTATTTATTTCCTTATATTTTATGTATTCCTTTGTATGTGTGTGCGACATTTTTTTTTCATTTTCCCAGTAGAAAGTGTCTTGCAGACAACATTAACGAATCGTGCAAGACAATGACAATTCCTTTGCAGACAACAATGTGAGATCCTTGACGAAATTTTCACACAAGTGTCGCAGTATTCATGCAAGACAACTTGGGCGACAAGGTAAGCGAAGTTGTCGTTGACGACAACTTCAGCGACAAAACTCCCTACTTTTCGTTGACGACTATCATCGACTATGTCGTTTACACAGTCGTTGACGACTGAATACCCATTGTCATCAATCATATCCCATTAAAAATTCAAATAAAAATATATATATATACATTTTCAATTAATATTTTTATAGCATGTAATTTATTTATAACAAGAATTATACATTGTGACCCCTAATCCTCAGTGACCCCTAATCCGGGGTCAATGACCTTTAATCCGGGGTCAATGACCCTTAATCCCCTCAGTGACCCTTAATCCGAATTAAGCCTTATTCACCTCAATAACCCTTAATCCCCTCAGTGACCCTTAATCCGGGGTCAATGACCTTTAATCCGGGGTCAATGACCCTTAATCCCCTTAGTGACCCTTAATCCCCTTAATGGCCCTTAATCCCCTCAGTGACCTTTAATCCGGGTTCAATGACTTTTAATCCGGGGTCAATGACCTTAATCCCCTCAGTGACCCTTAATCCGGGGTCAATGACCTTTAATCCTTAATCCTCTCAGTGACCCTTAATCCGAATTAAGTCATAATCCCCTCAATGACCTTAATCCGGGGTCAATGACCCTTAATCCGGATTAAGCCTTAATCCCTTCAGTGGTCCTTAATACGGGGTCAATGACCTTTAATCCGGGGTCAATGACCCTTAATCCCCTTAATGACCCGTAATCCCCTCAGTGACCTTTAATCCGGGGTCAATGACCCTTAATCCGGGGCCAATGACCCCTAATCGGGGGTCGATGACCCCTAATCGGGGGTCAATGACCCCTAATCCGGATTAAGGGTTACTAATGGGATTAAGGGTCATTGACCCCGGATTAAAGGTCATTGTCCCCGGATTAAGGTCATTGAGGGGATTATGGCTTAATCCGGATTAAGGGTTACTAAGGGGATTAAGGTCATTGACCCCGGATTAAGGGTCACTGAGGGGATTAAGGCTTAATCCGGATTAAAGGTCATTGACCCCGGATTAAAGGTCACTGAGGGGATTAAGGGTCATTGACCCCGGATTAAGGGTGACTGAGGGGATTAAGGCTTAATCCGGATTAAGGGTAAATGACCCCGGATTAAGGGTCATTGAGGGGATTAAGGGTCATTGACCCCGGATTAAACGTCATTGAGGGGGATTAAGGCTTAATCCGGATTAAGGTTCACTGAGGGGATTAAGGGTTATTAACCCCGGATTAAAGATCATTGACTCAGGATTAAGGGTCATTGAGGGGATTAAGGCTTAATCCGGATTAAAGGTCATTGACCCCGGATTAAGGGTAATTGAACCCGGATTAAGGGTCATAGAGGGGATTAAGGGTCATTGACCCCGGATTAAAAGTCATTGAGGGGATCAAGGCTTAATCAGGATTAAGGGTAATTGACCCCGGATTAAGGGTCATTGACCCCGTATTAAGGGTCACTGAGGTGATTAAGGCTTAATCCGGATTAAGGGTCATTGACCCCGGATTAAACGTCATTGAGGGGGATTAAGGCTTAATCCGGATTAAGGGTCACTGATGGGATTAAGGGTTATTAACCCCGGATTAAAGATCATTGACTCAGGATTAAGGGTCATTGAGGGGATTAAGGCTTAATCCGGATTAAGGGTAATTGACCCCGGATTAAGGGTAATTGACCCCGGATTAAGGGTCATTGAGGGGATTAAGGGTCATTGACCCCGGATTAAAAGTCATTGAGGAGATCAAGGCTTAATCCGGATTAAGGGTAATTGACCCCGGATTAAGGGTCATTGAGGGGATAAAGGGTCATTGACCCCGTATTAAGGGTCACTGAGGTGATTAAGGATTAATCCGGATTAAGGGTCATTGACCCCGGATTAAACGTCATTGAGGGGGATTATGGCTTAATCCGGATTAAGGGTCACTGAGGGGATTAAGGATTATTAACCCCGGATTAAAGATCATTGAATCAGGATTTAGGGTCATTGAGGGGATTAAGGCTTAATCCGGATTAAGGGTCATTGACCCCGGTTTAAGGGTCATTGCTCGGTAATAAATTAATTCGAGAATGCCGTATATAACCTTAATATATAAAGGAGCTTAGTGATAAGTGAGTGACTGTGAGATCATCGCCCAGACGAAACGGCTGAAGCTAGAAGTATGAAATTTTGAGTACTTATATTACTTGGCGTAATGATTATCTCCTTTTTAACAGCATCTGTAAAGAAACAACAAAATTAAAATGCATTGGAATATGAAACATCTTTCAGATATTACTTACAATATTTCACCAATTGCCATTTATTTGCCCCATCCTAAGAGTAAAACAATGCATTTAAATAATGATATAAATAGCTATATATTCTTTTAAACTTACCTATTTTAAGCAAGATAGCACGTCTTCTTTATCTCAAATTTCTTATATGTATATTTTTTCAGAAACATTTTTCTCTTCGTTTCTGTCAATATTTCATAGTACACTCGATTCAGACTATTTTTGTTTTGTTTTCATATTTCGAGAAGAACGACATTTTCGACGACATATCATGTGTTTAGTCATGAATGACAATTCCATATATTTCGTCAACGATTCGTTAACGAAATTGTCACGCAAGAGAGTATTTTCTACTGGGTTATTATATATTTTTTCTCTTTTCTTTCTATCTCTCACCCACAGAATAGCACAACAATTTATGTTGCCGATATAGATAAGAAAAAAATCTAAAATAACGAACAAGAACATCATAATAAAAAAGGGAAAATAACTTCAGGATAAAGCAGAACAATAAACTCTAATAGATGTTTAGAATATGAAGCCAATTATTGTAAATGATTGTCAATTTAAATATGCAAAATATCATCATCATCAGCAGCAGCAGCAGTATCAGCATCGCCATCACCAACAGCACCCTCAGGAGCCTCAACAGCATCAATTCCATGCCGACAACAACGTCCAGCAGAGACAATTAGAAACATAAAAACAGGAAAGGGACAATTGTTCCCCGATATCCCCTGAAGGCATTCACATTGTTGTAACAATCGACAACAATCAGAGAAGTCCAAGAAGTGGTAATAAAAACAAAAAACACCCACACACAAAGCCAAAGAGTAGAGAAGAAAGAAGAGTCTGAATAACAAGAAATACGATCGACCAGGCAGGCGGCCGATTAACAATCGGTCATTGTCATCATCATCATCAACAACAACAGTAGATACATCGGCCATCACCAACACCAACGAACAAAGTAGCCACAAGCAGCAACAGCAGCAGCTAAGCAGCACCAGCTGCAGCTTAGTGTCAGTGGAGAGATGTTATTGGCTACCCTAAATTTCCATCGAATGGGATGTTTGATAAATATGCAGCTAATCTTTCTCATATTGTTGTTGGGTAAGTGGCACAAATATATATGTGAAGCAAAGCAATTTGAATGTTCTTAATGATATCTCTGTGTTAGAATGTGGGGCAATCAACAAAAAATCGATAAAATCGGAAATTAGCGACAATATTGACATTGAAGATCAATAGAAAATCAAACCAATCTATCTAAAATGTTACGAAAATTTAAATACAAAGCTATGTTAGTTATAATATCGATAGATGTTCTAACTTATCGATAACATTTTCTAACCGAATATATTGTTATCGATAATATTTTCTAATAATATCTGAAATGTTATGGAAATTTAATTACAAAGCAATGTTTGTTAAAATATCGATAGATTTTCTATAGCGAATTAAATTATCGATAACATTATTTTAACAGAATATATTGTTATCGATAATATTTTATAATAATATCTGAAATGTTACAGAAATTTAATTACAAAGGAATGTTTTTTATACTACCGATAGATTTTCTATAGCGAATTAACATATCGATAACATTACATTATATTGTTATCGATAATATTATCTAAAAAAAATTAAAATCCGATTATAATTTCCGTAGAAAATCTTATTATTAAAATATTTTCTATATAAATAATTTTATCGATTTTTTATAAATCGTTATCGAAAATATTTTCTATAGAAACCCCTTTTATAGATAATATTTTTTTATATTTATTATTAAAAATATCTTTTGTATAAACTAATGTTATCAATTTTTTTTTATAAAAAAATACTGTTATCGAAAATACTTTCTATAGAAAACCTCTTTATTGATAATATTTTCTTAAAGAAAATTTAACAATCGAATTATATTTTCTGTCGAAAATCTTGATATTAAAAATATCGTCTATATAAATTAGTATTATCGATTATTTTATAATTCGTTATCGAAAATATTTTCTATAGAAAACCTTTTAATTGATAATATTTGTTAAAGAACATTTTGCAATCCGATTATAAATTCTGTAGAAAAAGCTTGTCATTTAAAATATCTTCTATATAAATTAATGTTATCGATTTTTTTATAAAAAAATCTTGTTATCGAAAATTCTTTTCTTTTTATAGAAACCCTTTTTATTAATAATATTTTACATAGAAATTTTTTTCTATGTTGAATATATTTTATATATAAGGTATTTTTATCGATTATTTCTTCACAAAAAATGTTTTCGATTTAAAAAGAAAAATATTATCGATGACATTTTCTTTAGAAACTGTTATTATTGCTTATATATTTTTTTCTGTAGAAAATAATGATATCGAAAAAAATGTTCAATAGTTAGTTATCGATAATATTTTCTAGAGTACAACTTGTTATCGAAGAATTTTTTTCATAAGAAAATCTTATTATCGACGATGATTTCTATAGAGCATTTTGTTATCGATAAAACTTTCTTCAACAATCTTGTAATCGATAATATTTGTTGTAGAAAATTTTATTATCGAATATATCTTTTTGATTGAATATAGATGTTATCGGTTATTTTTAAAATCTTAAATTGTTATCGATTTTATTTTCTACAGAAAATCTTGATGTCGAATATATTTTTAATATAAAATTTTCTTATCGCTGATAATCGACAATCTTTTTAATATAAAATTTTCTTATCACTGACAATCGATAATATTTTCTATAGAAAATCGTATTATCGATGTTATTTTTTATAGCAACTCCTGTTATCGACGTTATTTACTATTGAAATTCATGTTATCGACAATATTTTCTATAGAAAATCGTGTTATCGAAATATATTTTTTTAAGAAAATCGTATTATCGATATTATATTGTATAGAAAATCTTGCTATCGACAATATTTTCTAAAAAAAATATTGTTATCGATAATATTTTGAATATAGAAAATTATATTTTCTATAGAAAATCATATTATCGACATTATTTTCTATTAAAATTCGTGTTATCGGCAATATTCTCTATAGAAAATCGTATTATCGAAATTATTTTTTATATATACTCCTGTTATCGACGTTATTTTCTATTGAAATTCATATTATCGACAATATTTTCTATAGAAAATCGTGTTATCGAAATATTTTTTTTAAGAAAATCGTATTATCGATATTATTTTCTATAGAGAATATTGTTAGATTATCTTTACTATGAAAAATGGTGTTCCCAAAGATATTTTTTTTTCTTTTATCGATTATAAATTTGTTGGTACATTTTGTTATCGATTAGATTTTCAATACAAAATCACAAGATTTTGTATACAAAATCGATAATATTGTCGAAAGATATTTTTTTTTTTATAATTTATTCCATATAAATTTTTTATAGAAATTGTTGTTATCGTTACAATTTCCCGTTACTAAAAAATCACAAAATTTTCATAAACTGTTATCATTTAAAATAGTGAAGAGGCATTCACTTCTTCCAATAATCTACCTAACAAACTTCATAATACACAAAATGAGAAATGACCCATATCCGGTATAAATATACATAAATATTGCATAACTTCATACAACAAATTACATCATTCACCATTAGGAACATTTGATGAATTGTATAAATGCTAAAATCCGCTGGAAGCACAGTTGGAGTAGCTGCCAATGTCATATGTAAGCTGTTACTAAATGTTTTCTATTTAGACACCCATCCCATCCATTCATTCATTTGCAAACGTCCCTAATTTTGTTAATTTATCAGTCAGAGGATCTAATGGCAATACAAAGAATTGGTCAATGACTTGTCATTTCTGTTCCAATTGCTTGGCAAATTATGAATCATTTGGCACACCAACGCCACTACAACCCACTACCAACAACATAAGAATCCTGAATACTTCTTTTTCCAGCAATACAACCTTCATATAATCCTACATGTATGCATGTTTGTATGTGTGTGTGTACTTACCCCAACAAACGAACATCAATTTGGCCAAAAGAGTTGTTGGCTCTTTTGCTGCCTTGTAGGCAAAACTGAATCCTTTAAAATTAAGTGTAATTACGAATTTTTCATCAGCATTTTTTTTGGTCAGCCGACCAATCGACCGCTTGACTATCTGTCGACCAGTCCAGCCCATTCAACTCATCAGCTTCGCACACACACACAATTTGTAATGGCAACAGAGCAACCACCTGGATGGTTGGTAGGTTCGGTTGGCCCACTATTTGAGCCAACGTTAAAAGCATAAGTGTTTCGGCTGCCACAAGTCATTGATGAAGAGCAAACATTTGCGGGAACTTCTTTGGCTCTTTAAAGTTGTCCAAGTGCCCGGTTATGTTTGGGGGTATGTGCAAATTGTTGGCCCATTTACATTTCAACGCCATCAACATCATCTTCATCACGTCCATGGCTTGGCCAGGTTGTCAGGCACCCAAACAACAGCCAGCTAGATAGCCACTCAGGTGCTAGCCATCTGGGTAATGGTGGTGGCAATGGTGATGATGATTTCAACGACGACTACGATGGGTGTTTCTTATTCGGCTGATGGCCTCTCCGGAACACGAAGAAAGAGAGAAATGTCAGAAAAATTTTACCACAATTTCATCAAATTACATCGAGGAATTGCAGAAAAACACGTACTTAAAAATTGATAGACAAATAAACACACACATACACGCCTTCACTCATACACACATTTCTTTAACTGTCTGTTTCTTTCAACCAATTAAGGGTAATGGTGTTGATGTCTTCGTTATCAGAGATGGAAAGTGGACAATTTCAAGAGCTAGGTTGAGGTCTGTATTAGAAAATTTGTTATCGTTTATATAATCTACATTCAAAGACTAGTTATCGATAATAGTTTTCTGTAGCAAAAGTTTTTATCGACAACATTATCAATGGAAAATCTTGTTATGGATTATAATCCCTGTATAAAATATTGCCTTCCACAATATTCCTTGGAAAATATATTTTATTGATGATATTTTTTATAAAAAAAAACATGTTATCGATAATATTTTCTTTAGGAAATTCTATTATCGATGTTAATTACTTTAGAAAATCTAATTCATTCTATCGAATATATTTTCCAGAGAAAACTTTTTTAAATATGTTATTATATAGCGCATCCCATTGTTTATCTTATCAAAAATCAAGTTTAAAGAAAATCGATTAAATTTTCTGTGAAAAATATCGTTACCGATGATATTCTTTAAAGGAAATCTTTTCACGCATTACATTACCTGTGGTAAATATAGTTATCAATTTTTTTATAAAGAAAATCTTGTTATCGGTAATCTGATCTATAGAGAAATTCGTTATCGATCACGTTTTGTTTAAAAAATAGTTATCGATAATATATTTTATAAAAAAAAAACCTTTGCATAGTTAATAATTGTAGAGAAATTAGTATTATCGATAATATTTTGTAGTGAAATTCGTGTTAATGCTGTTAGTTATCATTATATAATTTCATCAATAATATTTTGTAATGAAAAATAGAATATTCATGTTATCGATAACAAGTTCTATAGAAAATATTGTTATATATAATATTTTCTTTAAAAAATATATTGATAAATTTTATTATCGAGAGAATATTGTTATTGATTAATTTTCTAAAGAAAATTGTGTTATCGATAATATATTTTCAGGAAAATGTTGTTATCGATGTAGTTTTCCATACAACATTATGTTATCGAATATATTTTCTATTTTTATCGATAATATTTTCTATAGAAAATAATGTTATCGGAGATATTTTCTAGAGAATATTGTGTTATCGATAATATTTTCCATAAGAAATTGTACTACCGATAATATTTCCTAAATAAATCTGTTAATCGATAATATTTTCTATAGAACATATAGTTATTGATGAGATCTTCCATAAACAATTGTGTTATCGATAATATTTTGTAGATAAAATATTGTTATCGACAATATTCTCTGTACATAATTTTATAGACAATATTTTCTAAAGAAAATCATGTTATCGATAATATGTTCTAAAGAACATGTTGTTATCGATGACATTTTCTATAGACAATTGTGTTTTGAATAATATTTTGTAGAGAAAATTTTGTTATTGATAATATTATCCGTATAAAACCTTGCTATCGATAATATTTCCTCAAGAAAATCTAGTTATCGATAGTATTTTCTATAGAATATATTGTTATCGAAGATATTTTCTAAATAAAATTATGACATCGAAAATGTGTTCTATATAAAATATTGTTATCCATAATATTTTTCATAGAAAATCGTGTTATCGATAATAATTTCTAAAGAATATTTTGTTATCGGAAATATTTTCTATAGAAAATCCGATAATATTTGTACAAATATTCACTTTATCGATGATATTTTTCATAGCAAATATTATTACCGATATATTTTCTATAAACTATAATTTATCGATAATAATTTATTTGAAAAAAAAACGCTTTATCGATAAAGTTTTATATATATATATATATATATATAAACACCTGTTGTTAATAATGTAATCTTATAAAAATGTTGTTATCGATAATATTTACAATAGATAATATTTTCATCGTTTTTTTTAATATAGAATATGTTGTTATCGATAGTAGTTTCCATATATTGTATTTTCTATTGTTATTAATAATAGTTAGTAATGAAAATCTGTTTATCGAAAAATATTTTATGTAGTTAATCTTGCTATGGAGAATATTTTATATAATAAATCTTGTTATCGATAGTATTTTCGTTTGAAAATATTTTTGTTTCTAATATTTTATATTGGAAATCTTGTTATCGGCATTGTTTTCCAGTAGAGTTGTCGGGTTATTTGGGATACTATATCTGTTATCGATAATATTTTCTAAAAAAAGCTTGTGATCGGAAATGCATTTCTTATCAATGATATTCTGTAGAGAAAAATTTATTTTCAATCTTATTATATAGAATATTTTGCAATAGATCGGAACTAAATCTAAAAAAATCTGTTATCGATAACATGTTTTTTATACAAAGTCTTGTTATCGATAACATGGTTTTTATACAAAGTCTTGTTATCGATAAAATATTTAATAGGATTCTTTTATCTTTCGAAAAATTGCCTATAATATTCTATATTGACTGTACCGGAGGTAACACCTGCACACATACCTTTCCCATCTCTGACCACGACCAAGGCCATCAACACCAACTTTGATTGCTCTTTTAAGTTGGCCATGTTCAGTTTGTAAGATAATAAAATGGCTTAGTACAAATACCATTGCAGGTCTTTTCAGAAACTGGAACGCACACACACACGCTCCCTTGTAAATGGTTACACACAAATACACACACAACAGATTTTTACAAATTGTACATGAATAGTAGAGTGTTTGTGTGTGTGTGGCTACCAAGATAATTTTAAAACCATACAAATACATTTGGTCACTCATTTAGTAGTTCGTTTTTGTATTTTTTTTAACTGTAAGTCCTTAGTCTGCTTCTTCTTCCTTTTTTCTTGATTGCCCAACAAAGACTACCTTCATCATTCAGGTCCAACACCAATGTTTGTTGGAAAATAATAAGCCACTTAATATCGGATGATGTGACCCAACTTTCAATTTATTTTTAATTGAGATTCTTTTTTGGTTTGAAAGAGAACAAGAACATCGTCTGGACAACAACAACTACACAAAAAAACCAAAGATGGGATAGACAGACAAATAAATTGTCAATCATTTAGAAATTGTTTTTTCTTCTTCATTGCGGCAAATATTTTGGCAGGGACAGATTTTTATTGCAACGTCTAGGTTTGGTCATGCAACCACATAGTTGTGGTCGTCCTGTATTCTAAAGACCGAATAGTTGTATTGAGATTTGCCTGTGATAAATTTCATAGACAAATATAAATCCTTTTTCTTCTTCTGCTTCTTGTTGTTGCCATAAGCATTCAATTTGATTGTAAAATGTGTCAAATTTGTAATGGAGATTTCCCTTGAAAGGATTTGTTAGTGTCGGCCCCGCCTCCCAAGCTTCAATCTGCATGGGAGCAGGCGTTGATGTATTTTGTCACAAAAAAAAGTTGTTATAAATGTTGCAATAATCTTTAAAGGGAAATTGGATGACAGACAATATTTCATTTGCATGGACAACTATTTCATCATAATCTGGAAGATCAATAAGATTGTGAGGTTTAATATCTATCGTAAAATCCCATCTGCCGAAACTCCAGCCATTTAGTGATTTCAATTTCATTTCCATTAGCAATGAAACCGCTATGAAATATTAATTATTTTCGTGATAATTTTTCCCCCAAATGATTTTGAAACAAACAAAAAAGGAAATCAATTAATTATTTATTATTATTTGGTACGATATATATAAATTACTAATACAACAACAACAAAAATATAAAATTCCTAAAACAATAAAACATTTGCATTTCAACCAGAAACATATTTTCATTTCTCAAAATTGCCTAATAATGATAAATTATAATTTATTCCAAATAAATTATTTGCGGCTGACAACATCATTGGGAGCTATCAGGGTTGTGGGAAGAGGACCAGATTTAGATATAGCTCCTATATATATTTGTATGTTAATGGCGCACTAAAGCCCCTATATTTCGGTTGATTTGCAAGAAATTATGTATAGCGTACAAAATCAAGCGAACGATATTCACTAATCACTTTTATACCCTTCACCACACTGTGGTACAGGTTATTATGTCTTTGTGCATATGTTTGTAACAAGCAAAAATAATCGAGATAGACCTATGGTTCCCTTTTGAGAATATGCATAGAATCACTTTCTGCATGTCCGTCTGTCCATGTTAAATTGTAAACAAAGTACAGGTCGCATTTATGACCCGAATTGGATGTAATTTGCCACAGCTCATTTGTTTGGCCCAAGGACGAACCCTATTGAAATTCGGAAAAATCGGTTCAGATTTTGATTAGCTCCCATATAAATTTTAGTCCAATTTAAGGTAAATGGTGTACCAAAGTCCCTATACAGCTTTCAATTTGTACGAAATTTTGTATAGAGTATTGAAAAAGGTCCACAATGATGTGTGTTAAGTTTCGTGAAAATCGGTTCAGATTTAGATATAGCTCCCATATATATAGTTTTGTCCGATTTTAGGTAAATGGTGTACCAAAGTTCCTATATATCCTTCGATTTGCACGAAATTTAGCATAGCGTACTGAATTGCATCTATAATAATGTGTGCTAAGTTTCATTAAAAAAATCGGTTCAGATTTATATTTAGCTCACATATATAGTTTTACCCGATTTTAGGTAAATGGTCGCATTTATGATCCGAATTGGATAAAATTTGGCACAGCTCATTTGATTGGGCCAAGGACGAACCCTATTGAAATTGGGAAAAATCGGTTCAGATTTAGATATAGCTACCATATATATATATACATTCGTCCGATTTAAGGTAAATGGTGTATCAAAGTCCCTATATATCTTTGGATTTGTACGAATATTGGTATAGAGTATTGAAAAAGGACTGATGTATGTTAAGTTTCGTAAAAATCGGTTCAGATTTAGATATAGATATATCGGTTCAGATTTGCATGTGCTAACAATCGTGAAAATCGGTTCAGATTTAGATACAGCTCCCATATTTCATATTTTCGTCCGATTTTAGGTAAATGGTTCACCAACACCCCTACATTTCTTGCGACTTGCAAAAAATATGGCACAGCATACTGCATAAAGACTAGAATGATGTGTGTTAAGTTGTGTTAAGTTTAGTGAAAATCGGATATAGCTTCCCTATATATATATATATATTCGTCCGGTTCTACTTAAATGATGCACTAAAGTCCCTATATATCTTTCGATTTACACGAAATTTAACATAGCGTACTGAATTGAGTCTGCAATGGAATGTGTATTAAGTTTCGTGAAAATCGGCTCAGATTTAGATATAGATCCCATATATATTTTCGCCCGATTTTATATTACGTTTTTTACCGAATGCTGCCACTTATTTGGTTTTCATTGACAGTTAAATTTTTCTACCAAAATTGGCCATGGCATAGCCCGCCAAATCTTTACGATTTCGAACGATTACTTCCATTTTAAATGTCCACCCTCACAGAGTAGGGTATAAAACGTTCGGCCCAACCGAACTTAACTATCAAATCAATTAAAAATATATTCCAAATTTTAAAATTAATGGCAAGTTCATCAACTGGTCTATCTCTATAGTAGTTGTTTACAAATATATTTATATTTCTGGTAAACAGCCATTACTACCTCCCTCTCTCCTCTCTCCTTAGCCAAATGTGTATTTGATAAAGTGATCCAAGGGAGATTTTGACAACACGATTCAAATAAAATATTTATAATTTAATTTTTTGTTGTTTTTACACTCCACAAAAAACAGCGACAACAGCGACACACACACAGACATATATACATCTCTATAGAAACTCGCTCACGCACACACACATACCCTACACTCATACATATAGATTTGATAAATTGTTTAGTTTTATACTTTAATAGATGTCGTGATGTGAACATTAATAGTTATTAATGACTCACTTGCCCAGGCCATGAGTGGATCCATATAAAGGAGCCGCATAGCCAAATAAACCGACCGACCGAACAAACCAACCGAAACGACCGTCAAATCATACAACCATATATATATATATGTAACTGTGTGTGTATATATTTAGTAGATTATATGGAACATTTTACTTTTTATGATGACATTTTAGATTACCTTACTCTGATGATGTACTTCCGAATAAAAACGTTAAATTTAATACTAGAAAAAAAAAACAAAAAACGACGTTGACGTCGACGATTGTAGACAACGATTATGTCGGGTTTACACATTTGAAGTGGATTAAAGGTTTTTCATGTTGTTGTTTTTTTTCACAAGAACTAAAAATTCAATATTTCGATCTACATTTAAATACGCTTTTGAGTTTTTTGTGAGAAATGTAAATTGAAATAAAATATTAAAATATAAAAACTCAAAACCTCATATGTAATCTATATCCAAATAAGAACCGATTTCAACGAAACGTGTCACAGGTTAGGTTATACTAATTTCAGTACAATTTGTTCCTACCGGTCATATATTGGTTCCTTGGTGCGTCAATTACTTAAAATAAATAGGGAGCTATATATAAATCTGAACCGATTTTCACTAAACTTAGCACACATCATTCTGGACCTAATTCAGTACACTGTTCCAAATTTCGTGCAAATCGAAAGATATTTAGGGACTTTGGTGCACCTTTTACATAAAATCGGACGAAACTATATATGGGAGATATATCTAAATCTGGACCAATTTTCACGAAACTTGACAGACATCACTCTAGGCTCAATTCAGTACGTTATGACAAATTTCGTGAAAATCGAAAGATATATAGGAACTTTGGAGCACCATTTGCATTAAATCGGACGAACATATATATGGAAGCTATATCTAAATCTGGACCAACTTTCACAAAACTTGGCAAAACATCAAATCTAAGATATATCAAATCTGAACCGATTTTCACGAAACTTGCAGACAAATTTCAGTACGCTATGCCAAAGTTCGTGCAAAGAAAGATATATAGGGACTTTGGTGCACCATTTACATTAAATCGGACAAACATATATATGGGACCTATATTTAAATCTAGACCGATTCTCACGAAACTTGGCAGACATCACTATAGGCTTAATTCAGTACGTTACGCCAAAGTTCGTGCAAATCGAAAGATATATAGGGACTTTGATGCACCATTTGCATTAAATCGGAAAATCATATATATGGGAGCTATATCTAAGTCTGGACCGATTTTCACGAAACTTGGCAGACATCACGCTAGGCTCAATGCAGGACGTTATGCCAAATTTCGTGCAAATCGAAATATATATTGGGACTTTGGTGCACCATTTACATTAAATCGGACGAAAATATATATGGTAGATATATCTAAATTTGAAACGAGTTTTCCCAATTTCAATAGGGTTTGTCCTTGGGCCAAATAAATGATCTGTGCCAGATTTCATCCAATTCGGATTATTAATGCGACCTGTACTTTTTTTTACATTTTAACACCAACAGCCGGACGGGCATGCATTAATCGACTCAGAAAGTGATTCTATGCATATTCTCAAAAGGAACCATGGGTCTATCTCGTTTCATTTTGCCTGTTACAAACATATGCACAATGACATAATACCCTGTACCACAGTGTGGTGAAGGGTATAAAAATATATGTATTATGGCGCAATATTTACAACAAATCGGACAAAAATATCACTGTCCAATAAGCCAGAATGCCAAATTATAGTAAGGTCAACAATTCTCAATACACCGCAAATGGAGAAGGATTTGTTTGTGTGAGATATTTCAGAACATGGGTCCTTATTGAAAATTCCCTGCCTAAGAAATGTTTCACTCCTCAAGCACCAGGAATACCAAATGAAATCCACTTCAATAGAACCAACAACATTTAAAAATAATTAATTACATATTTAATTATTTTCTTCAAATGCTAAATTACCGCCTATTCGGCTACATCCTATTCGGTTATAAACTTTAAAAATGCCTTTTTACTTGGGGTGCATGTGATAGCATGGACCTATGTTGGAAATGTTCTGCAAATATATTTATTATCCTCCAATAACCCGGAATGCCAAATGGACGGGACTTTTCAGTACGAGTCAAGTAAAGAAAATAAAGAAATAAAGAGAAATTTCAGCAAATATGCTTTTCACCCTTAAGTACGGGGATGTCAAATTACAACCACTTTAGTTCGAAAATACAGAAATAAGCTTTAAAAACAAAGGGCGGGATCTTTACACGGAGCTTGGTCAAAACATGGAACGGTAACTGCAAATATATTTCCTAACATCCAAGATCCCGTAATGCAAATATATTTCTCACCGCGTTTAAGATGCGGAAAATGTTCAAAATACTGATTAAAATACACGAAATATTTTTTTTGTTTTTCCTCTTCTTACGTGTATAGTAGTTTATTATTTTGCCCTCGTCAAATAACCAATTAAATTTTCGAACAAAACCGCAATTTGTGTTTTTTTTTTATCGAATACAGAAACTCAATTTCATTTCAACGAAATATTAATTATTCAAACCAATTCAAACTATAAGGTTACATTAACACAAAATGAAATCTGCCTTGTAAAGGACCTTCTTTCAAAAATATTTTTTATTGTAAACTCAAAAATATTATTTAAAAAATCCACGCCTTGTAAAGGACCTTCTCAAAAATATTCTTTAAAAAATCCACGCCTTGTAAAGGACCTTCTCAAAAATATTCTTTAAAAAATCCACGCCTTGTAAAGGACCTTCTCAAAAATATTATTTAAAAAATCCACGCCTTGTAAAGGACCTTCTCAAAAATATTATTTAAAAAATCCACGCCTTGTAAAGGACCTTCTCAAAAATATTATTTAAAAAATCCACGCCTTGTAAAGGACCTTCTCAAAAATATTATTTAAAAAATCCACGCCTTGTAAAGGACCTTCTCAAAAATATTATTTAAAAAATCCACGCCTTGTAAAGGACCTTCTCAAAAATATTATTTAAAAAATCCACGCCTTGTAAAGGACCTTCTCAAAAATATTATTTAAAAAATCCACCCTCGTTGGACCTCCAAAGGTATTATTTAAAAAATCCACGCCTTGTAAAGGACCTTCTCAAAAATATTATTTAAAAAATCCACGCCTTGTAAAGGACCTTCTCAAAAATATTATTTAAAAAATCCACGCCTTGTAAAGGACCTTCTCAAAAATATTATTTAAAAAATCCACGCCTTGTAAAGGACCTTCTCAAAAATATTATTTAAAAAATCCACGCCTTGTAAAGGACCTTCTCAAAAATATTATTTAAAAAATCCACGCCTTGTAAAGGACCTTCTCAAAAATATTATTTAAAAAATCCACGCCTTGTAAAGGACCTTCTCAAAAATATTATTTAAAAAATCCACGCCTTGTAAAGGACCTTCTCAAAAATATTATTTAAAAAATCCACGCCTTGTAAAGGACCTTCTCAAAAATATTATTTAAAAAATCCACGCCTTGTAAAGGACCTTCTCAAAAATATTATTTAAAAAATCCACGCCTTGTAAAGGACCTTCTCAAAAATATTATTTAAAAAATCCACGCCTTGTAAAGGACCTTCTCAAAAATATTATTTAAAAAATCCACGCCTTGTAAAGGACCTTCTCAAAAATATTATTTAAAAAATCCACGCCTTGTAAAGGACCTTCTCAAAAATATTATTTAAAAAATCCACGCCTTGTAAAGGACCTTCTCAAAAATATTATTTAAAAAATCCACGCCTTGTAAAGGACCTTCTCAAAAATATTATTTAAAAAATCCACGCCTTGTAAAGGACCTTCTCAAAAATATTATTTAAAAAATCCACGCCTTGTAAAGGACCTTCTCAAAAATATTATTTAAAAAATCCACGCCTTGTAAAGGACCTTCTCAAAAATATTATTTAAAAAATCCACGCCTTGTAAAGGACCTTCTCAAAAATATTATTTAAAAAATCCACGCCTTGTAAAGGACCTTCTCAAAAATATTATTTAAAAAATCCACGCCTTGTAAAGGACCTTCTCACCTTCTCACGCCTTGTAAAGGACCTTCTCAAAAATATTATTTAAAAAATCCACGCCTTGTAAAGGACCTTCTCAAAAATATTATTTAAAAAATCCACGCCTTGTAAAGGACCTTCTCAAAAATATTATTTAAAAAATCCACGCCTTGTAAAGGACCTTCTCAAAAATATTATTTAAAAAATCCACGCCTTGTAAAGGACCTTCTCAAATAAAACAATTTTATGAATATCAAAGGCCTTAATGGTTTTATTGGTTATCCCAATGGAGAGATTAAATGAAGACCCATTAATTTTCAAATTTCGACAATTAGTAATGGGTTGGTAAGTGGACATAAAACACTTTTTGTGGGTTTATTACTTTTCATTTGAGATTTTGAAAGGACATACCAGAATAGATGTGGGGTTTGAAGGATACAGGTTTAATTTTGAGATCCAGGAACGCCAGTCCGGACATTTTATACACTCCATCATGAGGTGAGCATTTTAAAATCTGTCTATTTTTCTTAAAGAAGTTTTTCATCCAACTTCAACCAATTTACGGTTGGAAAAATGCGCCCAGGTCCATGAGAATACTGCTAATAGAACGGAACATTTATATGGGAGGTACGCTACAATTTAGACCTACCTACTGTGAAAAATTTGTTTAACCACCAAAAATGCGGAATGTTAAATTAAAGCCACTCCGTTTGAAAAATAGCCTAAGGCCATCAAAACATAGAAAATCGGCGAAGAAGTTTTTCATCCACTAAGAGCTCTAACTTATCAACTTACAGCGACCTCGTTTGACAAATGCGCCCAGGACCATGAGAATGCTGAAAATAGAGCGTGACATTAATGTGGGTGGTATGCTAACATTTAGGGCAACGTAGACAATTTTTTAAACACCAAGTTGCACAAAATACCAAATTAGAGACACTTCGCTTAAATAATGCTCCTAACTTCATGAAAATACCATAAACCAATATTTAAAAATCCACGCCTTTGAGCTCAAAAAGGGAAAGATATTTTGAGCTCAAAAACGGACTTTGAACCCCCACGCCTTTTGACCTCAAAAACGAGCTTTGAAAAAATATTTTAAAATCCACTCCTTTGAAGCTCAAGAGGGGCTTTGAAAATACTTAACAAATTCACGCCTTTGAAGCTTTTTTCGGCCTTCGAAATATTATATAAAAATCCAAGCCTTTGAGGTTGTCTTGGTCTTTGAAAAAAAGGATACTGGGTATGGCTTTGAAACATTTTTGAAAAGTCCACGCCTCTGAAGCTGGAATATCCAGGATTATTTTATGAAAACTCCATCTACCATGGGAACCCATTCTGCAATTTTTAATTCAAACTATCAACACTGCAGAATGTTATCGTACGTACTTCATGTTCCAGCTCTTATTGTTGTTGTCGGTTCCTGGATAAAAAAAATCATAAAGAATCCATTTTAGGTAATGTACTTGGTGTTTTTTCCAGCCAGTAAGTCCGCCCAGCCTGTATGCCATAACAACACCAACCATAATTACCACGTGTTATTGTCATTTCAATTAACCATCAGGACACGTCTATTTTTCCAAACAAATAAACAATTTCCCAAGAAAAACACATGTTCCATTGTTTTCTTGTTATACCCTTCACCACACTGTGGTACAGGGTATTATGTCTTTGTGCATATGTTTGTAACAGGCACAAATAATCGAGATAGACCCATGGTTCTTTTTGAGAATATGCATAGAATCACTTTCTGAGTCGATTTATGCATGTCCGTCCGTCCGTCCGTCTGTCCCTCTGTTGGTGTTAAATTGTAAAGTGCAGGTCACATTTATAATCCGATTTGGATGAAATTTGCACAGCTCATTTGTTTATCCCAAGGACGAACCCTATTGAAATTGGGAAAAATCGGTTCAGATTTAGATATAGCTCCCATATATATTTTCGTCCAATGATACACCAAAGACCCTATATATATGTCGACTTGCACGAAATTTGGCATAACGTACTGAATTTAGCCTAGAATGATGCCTCCCTAGTTTCAAGAAAATCTACTAAGATTTAGATATAGCTCCCATATATAGTTTTGTTCGATTTAATGTAAATGGTGCACCAAATTCCCTATATATCCCTCGATTTGCATGAAATTTGGCATAACGTACTGAATTGAGCCGAGAGTGATGTCTGCCAAGTTTTGAAAAAATCGGTCCAGATTTAGATATAGCTCCCATATTTAGTTTCTTGCGATTTCATGTAAATGGTGCACCAAAGTCCACATATATCTTTCGATTTGCACGAAATTTGGCATAACGTACTGAATTGAGCCTGGAATGATGTCTGCCAAGTTTCGTTAAAATCGGTACAGATTTACATATAGGTCCCATATATATTTTCGTCCGATTTCATGTAAATGGTTCACCAAAGTCCCTATATATCCCTCGATTTTATGTCGAGAGTGATGTCTGCCAAATTTCGAGAAAAACGGTCCAGATTTAGATATAGCTCCCATATATAGTTTCGTCCGATTTCATGTAAATGGTGCACCAAAGTCCCTATAATTCTTTCGATTTGCACGAAATATGGCTTAACGTACTGAATTGAGCCTGAAATGATGTCTGCCAAGTTTCGTGGAAATCGGTCCAGATTTACATATAGGTCCCATGTATATCGTCCGATTTAATGTATATGGCGCACAAAAGTCCACATATATATTTCGATTGGCACGAAATTTGGCATAACGTACTGAACTGAGCCTAGAATGACGTCTGCCAAGTTTCGTGAAAATCGGTCCGAATTTAGATATAGCTTCCATGTATAGTTTCGTCCGATTGCACGAAATTTGGCATAGCGTATTGTATTTAGTCCAAAATGATGTGTGTCAAGTTTCTTGAAAATCGGCTGAGATTTAGATATAGCTCCCTTGTATTATAGATTGGTTTTAAGTAATTGACGCACCAAGGCACCAATATATGGCTGATAGGAACTAAATATACTGAAATTAGTATAACCTAACCTGTGACAAGTTTCATTGAAATCGGTTCATATTTGGATATAGCTTCCATATATATTTTCGTTCGCATTGTCCGATTGACATCAAATTTTGCACAACGCACAAAATTGAGTATAGAATTACGTAGTTGCAGTTTCTAGAAGTACAGACATAGACGAACGGATGACCTATTGATATTTGTTTGAAGTCGATTTACATACTTTTGTCCCATAGTAACAAACGAATGACATGTTTATGGATAGATCTAGGTAGATTCACATCTCCATAAATATCACATATTTTATTTCATCCAATTTCTTGTTTAATAGTCCTGTTTAATATAGCCGTAGTGGTGAAGGGAATCATACAGTCGGCCCCGTCCCGATTTGGTAAGCAGGCCAAAAAATATTTGTTTTGGAAAAAAATGTATTCCTAACAAACACCATATCATGCCGATAAATTTCTCTCCCCTCCCTTTTGAAACGGTCCCTAGAGAATTTTTTTAAAAATAAGTTATGCTCGAGTTTATTTTCACATCAAACCGAACCATAAGCTAGCTGAGTGCTGCATCAACTTCTGTTACCCGTTATTATTTTATTAAATCTGCAGCAAGGAGCATATTTTTCAAAACAAAGTTTTGTTTTTCGTTTTTGCACTTCTCAAAGCGGGCATTTGAAGGAGACTCCTATTGCCAATGCCAGAGTATTATGAAGTTCTTACGTGCTATTCTCGATTGGACTCCATCCATCGATTCATCCAAGGAGTGTGTGTGTGTGTGTGTGTGTGTGGGGAGAGGGGTGCTGGAGCACCACCACATGAGTAGTATTTGCTCGTGGTAGTAGTAGAAGCCATAGCAATAATAATATCAAAGACATTCCAAGAACAAACGGACTTTTTCGAAAAGATTAAAATTTGTTTTCTTTATGAAGAGCAGAGGAGCTAAAAAAATATTGTACTTCAAAGTTTTTGTGAATATTGTTGTTGGTTTTTGATTTTTTGTCGCTGTACTTTTTTTTTCAAAAAACTTCCCGAACATTGAAAGGAGGTCGATAGCAAAAAAGAACTCTAGTTTAGAAGTGTTTAGTAAAAATTGGCTTACAGTGGTTCGAATCAATGAGAACGACTTTCAAATATTTTTGAATATCTTCAAGGAGGTTGAAACTATGTTTCAGCTGAAGACAAAGGAAGGTCGAAGAAGAGATTTTTGATGTGGAAAAGCAAGGCGATCCAGACCCTAAAAAGAATATTTTATTACTGAAGAAGAGTATGAACAAATCCCGGACAAGGATGAAGCAGATCCAAGCAGAAACTATGTGTCAGCTGGAGATAAAAGGAACGTGATGCTGGGTGCTACAGAAGAAATCAGAGTCGAAGAAGAGATTTTATAGGGGGGAAATGCAAAACGGCCCATCAATCCCCGATATTAGGGGCAGCGTTGTCTAATTTATTTTGAGAATTTCAGAGACATTTTTAAACTTAATTGTGGTTCGAATGGCGTCACAAATGGTTGTTACTAAAAAAGCCACAAATAATTTATTTTACAAACAAATAAAAAAGTGGGCAACTTTTGCATAGTTGCCTACTTTTTTCTGATGGTCATGTGTTTAGGTTTTAAAACACTGTGCGAAAGTAGAAGTGGTTTCTTAAAAATACGAACAATTATTTGAAGTCGTATTTTTAGTCCTATTTGTGGCAAACTTAAATGCAAATTGGAGAGTAAGAAAAATAAAGAAATTTATTTTTGAAATTAAAAAAATACAAAAAAGAGCCAATAGTCGATTTATTTATTTCTCAAAGCTCACAAATACATCCACAAAAATATGTAAATATTAGAAGACTTCTTTTTGTTGCACTTTTCGAAGTTCGAAGGCAAACACACACAACATGAAACTCAATTAGAATTTCTTGCAATATTTAAAATTATGTAAACAAGATAGAAAAAATGCCGATGCATTTTTTGGCTTTTTTACTAAATTTTTATTTCATTTAATAATTGCCATTCAACACATATAACCATTCAGCGGAGCAGTATAGGTGGACGAGGCCGACCATATGATACCCCACACAACTTCCATGAAAATCTAACTTTCTGTGGTTCTATATTCTGAGATTTTGCAATATTTCGTAATATTTGCACACTTTTGCCTGCTAGAGGCCAACAAATGTTACTAATAATCAGTACAGAACCTCTAATTACTTGTCCAGATTGTGTTGTGATGTTCGGTTTCGACTCGAAAAGTACAAATAATTAAGTTTTCGGTCCACTTCATCCGAAAAATCATTATCTGATCATCACCTAAAATTTTAGGCGTTTTCCTTGATCATAATTGGAACCTCATGGAACATTTCAAAGCGATCAGCGCTATATGAATATGTAAACACCTGTAAATATTTAAGTGTAACTCCCGCATCCGAGCACCTACGACAATATAATTGGTATCAATTTAAAGGTCAACCACTCCTCTTGGATATACTATCAACTTGTCGGGTCTATGTCCTTCAGGAGTAAATATACAAAAATACAAAATTTTGTAATTTTCCACACAAAAGACAGGGTCCATTTGATCCGCTAAATATTGACCGATCTTTATCAAAACAAGTATGCTTATTCTTTGGTCCGATCCCCTTTTCGGACTATGTCCTTCAGGAGTAAATATACAAAAATACAAAATTTTGTAATTTTTCACACAAAAGTCAGGGTCCATTTGACCCGCTAAATATTTACCGATCTTTATCAAAACAAGTATGCTAATTCTTTGGTCCGAAGCCCTTCTTCATGTAAAAGATGTTTGGGCCATAACTGCGGCCTCTGTAGCGACCAGAAAAACTGACAAAAATTAAGTATTTGGTCCATTTCATCCCCTAGATATTAACCGATCTTTACCAAAAACAATAGGGGTCTTCATTGGCCAGAACCCATCCTACATGCAAAATTTCGTGAAAATTTCAATGTAGTAAACAAAAAACAAATAACTGTAATCATCTGTTTTATTGTTTTGTTGCAGAAATGCAAAAAATATCCGGAGATGTTTCCTGACACTACTGGGAAACACCCTATTCATAGCCATATTTTGATTATTCCTCAAGGGGTGAGGATAATTTAATTGTGGGCCAGACAACATAGCTGCAATGTCGTGTACGAAATTTAGGAGATCGTGCTGTAAGTAATATTTCTAAGAAAAGAAGTGGAATGAAATTTGAAATGATTTGTTGGGTCAGAAAGAGAAATACTCAAAGTCGATATAAAGGTCCCTAAACATTATTTTTTATGCCCTTCACCACACTGTTCAAAAGGTATTATGCCTTTGTGCATATGTTTGTAACATACAAAAGGAAACGAAATATACCCATAGTTCCTTTTGAGAATAAGCATAGAATCACTTTCTGAGTCGATTTACGCATGTCCGTCCGTCCGTCTGTTGGTGTTAAATTGTAGACAAAGTACAGGTCGCATTTATTATGAAATTTGGCGCAGCTCATTTGTTTGGCCTTTTGAAATTGTGAAAAATCGGTTCAGATTTAGATATAGCTCCCATATTTATAAATTGCACGAAATTTAGTCTAACATACTGAATTAACCCTAGAATGATGTCTGCCAAGTTTCGTGAAAATCGGTCCAGATTTAGATATAGCTCCCATATATATTTTCGTCCGATTTCATGTAAATGGTGCACCAAAGTCCCTAAATATCCTTCGATTTGCACGAAATTTGGAATGACGTACTGAATTGAGCCTAGAATGATGTCTGCCAAGTTTCGTGAAAATCGGTACAGATTTAGATATAGCTCCCATATATATTTTCGTCCGATTTCATGTAAATGGTGCACCAAAGTCCCTAAAAGGATGTCTGAGCCTAAAAGGATGTCTGCCAAATTTCGTGAAAATCGGTTCAGATTTAGATATATCTCCCATATATATTTTCGTCCGATTTAATGTGAATGGTGCACCAAAGTCTCTATATATCCTTCGATTTGCACGAAATTTGGCATAACGTACTGAATTGAGCCTAGAGTGATGTCCGTCAAGTTTCGTGAAAATCGATCAAGGTTTAGATACAGCTCCCATATATATTTTCGTCCGATTTAATGTAAATTTAGTCCAGAATGATGGGTGCCAAGTTTCGTAAAAAACGGATGAGATTTAGATATAGCTCCCTATTTTATAGACTGATTTTAAGTAATGGACACACCAAGGAACCAATAGGCTGATAGGAACAAAACGTACTGAAATTAGTATAACCTAACCTGTGACAAGTTTCGTTCAAATCGCTTCATATTTGGATATAGCTTCCATATATATTTTCGCCCGATTTTAAATAAATTGGGCATCAAACTCCTCACGTTATTCAGATTGACATACAATTTAGCACAACGTACAAAATTGAGCATAGAATTACGTAGTTGCGTATTCTAGAAGTACAGACATAGCCCAACGGATGTCCTATTGATATTTGTTTGAAGTCGATTTACATACTTTTGTCCCATTGTAACAAACGAATGACAGGTTTATGTATAGATCTAGGTAGATTCACATTTAGATAAATATCACATATTTTATTTCATCCAATTTCATATTAGTATTGCTGTTTAATATACCCATCGTGGTGAATGGTATCTTATAGTCGGCCCCGTCCACTTTACTACTTTCCTTACTGGTTTTTATTGAGTCTTATTCTTTTCGATTACATATGTATGTACTTGTATGAATGTGTTTTATTGCAAAGATCGATTGTTTAATGGTACAAACCGTCTCTCCTAATTAACTCTCTTTTAATGTACATTTGTGTAAATAAAAATCTTCAAATATAAATTTTTACATATAAATATGTAAACGAAGATTCTTATTATGAAAAGATTAAACAAAAATCAAATTTTACATCTCTAAATGCGTATATTTTGACTGATAAAGTTTTATCGATTTCTGGCTGTCCATCGACCAAATAAGTCAATATTTTATAGCAGATGTGCATACTACTTTCAGAAGAGAATTGAGTTTTATAGAAGTATAATATTATTACTCATACAAACCATAAAAACAAACCATTTTTTTTAATTTGATGTTTACGCAGCGTTTACCTCCTTACGCCAAACACATCACATTTCGGACTTAAAGTCCCTGTCTTTCAGCATACCACTTAAAGAATCTATTTTTCATTGTCTTTACAGGTTTCATCAACAGATGTAAGAGACCCCAACGACCTTCCAACGTGGCATCGGGGAGCTTGGGTGGGAAAAGATACATCCCTCCGTAGCATTACACGCTGGTTCCCAACGATTACTATTTGGTTTTAAGTGGTTTTGGTGGCCACCGCATGGGTGAATGGGTGTTACGCATGAGTAACACAATTTTGGTGTCTAAATCTTCGAAAAGCCAAACAAGGGAAGAATCACCGAGCATCATGACAATGCGAGCATTCACACGTGGAAGGTCAAACTAGCACCGTGGAATTGATGGACTCTGAGTTTGTCCATAATAACTTCGAATTTCCTCGCATTAAGAACTAACATGTGAGATCAACGATTTTGTTCAATAGTAATGCAAAAAGTGTTTCCAAAATATTGATTAGAGCGCATGAATATTTTTTTTTATAATTTATCAGCTAATACTATGCTGGTTTAAGGACATTTTCGAAAATTTCTCGTACACTTCAATCTTGAAGACATATGCGTTTCAGGTAATAATCAAAAAAGAAAATAAAATAAAATAAATAATAAATAAATAAAAATGAAGAGTTGCCGATTCAGATATCGTCTTATCCCAAAAATTTCACTTCCCACATCAAGGAATTCTAATTTATACTATGTAAGTTGATGAAAAGGGTTTTAAATAATTGCATAACCCATGAGTAATTTTTTGGTTTTTGTCCTCATACTATTCATTAGAGAACCAAAGCGCTACGACAACAAGACTAATCCAGACCTTGCCAAAAATGAAGAAATTTAACACCACTGCCGTCTTCTGAAAATACCAAAATGTTTACATTTTATAAATAATTTCTTGATAATCTTTTGTATTCTCGTCGCTAATTTTTAATCGACAATTTTTAATTTTTAATGATATTAAGATTTTAATTTAAATATCGGATTTATAAAAAAATAATCTGACTATATCTGAATTAACAAGAAAAAATCGAATCTTTTTCCAATAAAACTATTTCTTTACTTATTATTAAAATTCATTAATATTTCGAACTTTTCTTTCGCGTAAGTATTAATTTTCAAAGCCACTTCACATATCAACCCCCAACTTTTACGTTACAACTTTTCGAACAGCAACAACACTAATACCTCCTGAATGCATTCAATCTTTTTTTCAAAATTTCAGGATTCCAGCTCTATCAGTTCACGTAAATCTAAATGTACTAACATTTGGTACACATAGGCATGCACAGTATAAATTTCCAAAACTACCTACATGCCCCATTCATGAAATTCGATCTAATTTCAGGATTTCAGATCCGTTGGTTTAACAAAATCTGAATTGTACCAAATTTAGTACAATTCAGATCACATAAGTAATTTCGTGCCAATCGGCAAATTTATAAGGGCTTTGGTGCACCATTTACATTAAATCATGCGAAAATATATATGGGAGCTATATCTAAATCTCAACCGATTTGCACGAAACTTAGCACACATTCTAGACCTAATTCATTACGCTGTGCCAAATTTCGTGCAAATCGAAAGATATATAGGGCCTTTGGTGCACCATTTTCATTAAATCGGACGAAAATATATATGTGAGCTATATCTAAATCTGAACCGATTTTCACGAAACTTAGCACACATCATTCTAGACTTAATTCAATATACTGTGCCCAACTTCATGGAAATCGAATGAGATATACGTACTTTGGTGATCAAATAACCTTAAATCGGTGGAAAATATATATGGGAGCTATATGTAAATCTGAACCGATGTTCACGAAACTTAGCACACGCCATTCTAGACAGAATTCAGTGTGCTATGCCAAATTTCGTGCAAATCGAAAGATATATCGGGTCCTTGGTACACCATTTACATTAAATCGGAAGAAAATATATATGGGAGCTATATCAAAATCTGAACCGATTTTCTCGAAACTTAACACCAGGGATGGTCCGTGTGACAAATTTTTAGGTTTTCGACTGTCAAAAAGGTGTAAACGTCGAAAACGTCATATACCTGTATAAAATGTAATAAATGTAGTAGACGTCATTTATTTCAATATTATCAGCATATACAGTTATTTTTAAGAATATATATATATTATTTTTACATATTTCTGACTATTCCTTACTAGAAGTGATAAAAATTTCAAAATTTTTTTGAGAAGAAAATTTTGAAATTTTATATCGATTTGAGTAAAGCATGCGTAATTCACAAATTGATTAATGGAAATAGCTATTTTGTCAAAAACCTAATGGATTTAGGTAGGTTTCCGACGTTTCTGACGTATGTATTATACGTCGGAAATGTATGTCATTTACGTCACTGTTTCTGACTGGCCATCTCTGCTTAACACACATTACTCTAGACTCAATTTAGTACGCTTCGTGCAAATCGAAGGAAATGTAGGGGCTTTCGTACGCTACTTACATAAAATCTGGCGAATATAAATATGGGAGTTATATCAAAATCTGAACCGATTTTCACGAAACTTAACACACATCACTCTAGACACAGACGGACATGCACAAATCGACTTTGAATGTGATTCTATGCATATTCTTAAAAGGAACCATGTGTATATTTCGTTTCCTTTTGGCTGTTACAACATATGCACAATGACATAATGTGAGCTGTTGTGATATGTGAACTGGCTACATTTGTACCTTTTACATTTTCCACCAAAGTATTAAGTTTGTTTTTCCGTTTATAAGTCATCGAAATATCATTTCCAATCCTTGAAAGTATATATAGGTAGGATTGTGAATATCGACTACTAGAGTTTTTTTTACAAATAGAGAGCAGTACTTCTATGAGAGAGGCATTACCTATAAAATGGCAAAAAATCATACAACAAAACGGTGCATATTTGGACAAAATCGGACATTCCGAAGAATGTTAAATAGAGTCCTATAGTTAATATATATATATATATATATATATATATTATTATTAAATCGTCATACATATTACATACATATAACACATGACCTAAAATATAAAACCTTTGATTGCTCCCCTTCACCTTTCCATCAACCTTACCTATTTATACATATCTCAATTTCCGTCACAAAAATCCATTCCAAATGAATTCATTTCTTTTTTTATAGAACTGCAATATTAATTGTTTTGTTTATGTTTATTTACAATTTATACAAAAATAACAATAAAATAAAAATATACACATAAACACAGTCACACACACACATCCACAATTTTGCATATCTGACTGACTGAATACCTGGCTGGATGGCTATCAACATAACAGCCAGCCATAATACATAATGGAATTGCTGTAGTCAGAAAAATATAATTCAATGCATCCTTGTCACACACTAATCATGCGATTTAATTGCATAATTAATTATTCATAAATGTCTGTTTTTGCCACTATATAATTTTTCATTAATCACGCAACTAATCGGTGGAAGAGAGGTGAAGACGGAGGCGGCAATCGGAGAAGCATTTCAACGCTCAACAACATTGACATTGTGTCCTTCCACCTTGATACACGTGTACGGTGCAGGGCATTCGACATCGTGAATTAAAACACACAAGAACACTGACACACATACACACAGAGGGACTGAGGCAATGACACGAATACGATACCGAGAAGCAACATTTAATGTATTGAATAATAATTGTAACTAATGACTATATCCTGAAAAATGAAAAGAAGAGAAAGGACGAGAAGAAACAGAACAATTTCAATAATTGCGAATTCACCAAAATCATGTAAAGCTGATTTTCTTCGAAATATAATTAATTTCTCAATGGTGTGACCCAATCATAAATCTCTCACTTGTTGTTCTCGCCAACGTCCTTGCTTCCCACTTTCTCTCTCCCCCTCCCTCTGCCGTTGTTTGACTTTGGTGAATACCACACACAGATATCCCATGGTCATTTTAGCCTAATGCATAATACTTAGCATTGAGGAGAATGTTGAAAGGATATTATGAGAGGACAGGGAAGTGTTTGCGGACGGGTAGAGAGGAAAAATGTCAGTAATAGAAATAACAGGTATAATGGATATAATTGTGAACGAGTTAGGGTACAGTGGTTAAAGGCTTCCTTAAATATTACATTTTTATACCCTTCACCACACTGTGGTACAGGGTATTATGTCTTTGTGCATATGTTTGTAACAGGCAAAAATAATCGAGATAGACACATGGTTCCTTTCGAGAATATGCATAGAATCACTTTCTGAGTCGATTTATGCATGTCCGTCCGTCCGTCTGTCCGTCTGTCCGTCTGTAGATGTTAAATTGTAAACAAAGTACAGGTCGCATTTATAATCCGATTTGGATGAAATTTGGCACAAGTCACTTATTTGGCCCAAGGACGAACCCTATTGAAATTGGGAAAAATCGGTTCAGATTTAGATATAGCTCCCATATATATTTTCGCCCGATATCGGCACCAAAGTCCCTATATATCTTTCGATTTGCACGAAATTTAACACAGTGTACTGAATTCGGTGCAGCATGATATGTGCAAAGTTTCGAGAAAATCGGTTCAGATTTAGATATAGCTCCCATATATAGTTTCGTCCGATTTAATGTAAATGGGGCACCAAAGTCCTTCAATATCCTTCGATTTGCATGAAATTTGACACAGAGTACTGAATTAGATCCAGAATGATGTGTGCCAAGTTTCGGGAAAATCGGTTCAGATTTAGATATAGCTCCCATATATAGCTTCGTCCGATTTAAGGTAAATATTGCACTAAAGTCCCTATATATAATTCGATTTGCACGAAATTTAACACAGTGTACTGAATTCGGTGCAGCATGATATGTGCCAAGTTTCGAGAAAATCGGTTCAGATTTACATATAGCTCCCATATATAGTTTCGCCCGATTTAAGGTAAATGGGGCACCAAAGTCCCTCTATATCTTTCGATTTGCATGAAATTTGACACAGAGTACTGAATTAGGTTCAGAATGATGTGTGCCAAGTTTCGAGAAAATCGGTTCAGATTTAGATATAGCTCCCATATATAGCTTCGTCCGATTTAAGGTAAATATTGCACTAAAGTCCCTATATATAATTCGATTTGCATTAAATTTGGCACAGGGTACTGAATTGGGTCCAGAATGATGTGTGCCAAGTTTCGAGAAAATCGGTTCAGATTTAGATATAGCTCCCATATATAGTTTCGTCCGATTTAAGGTAAATGGTGCACCAAAGTCCCTATATATCATTCGATTTGCATGAAATTTGGCATAGAGTACTGAATTAGGTGCAGAATGATATGTGTCAAGTTTCTAGAAAATCGGTTCAGATTTAGATATAGCTCCCATATATAGCTTCGTCCGATTTCATGTAAATGGTGCACCAAAGTCCCTATATATAGTTTAGTCCGATTTAAGGTAAATGGTGCACCAAAGTCCCTATATATCCTTCGATTTACACGAAATTTGGCACAACGTACTGAATTGAGCATAGAATGTTGTCTGCCTTGTTCGTGAAAATCGGTCCATATTTAGATATAGCTCCCATATATAGTTTCGTCCGATTTCATGTAAATGGTGCACCATAGTCCCTATATATCCTTCGATTTGCACGAAATTTGGCATAACGTACTGAATTGAGCCTAGAGTGATGTCTGCCAAGTTTCGAGAAAATCGGTCCAGATTTAGATATAGCTCCCATATATAGTTTCGTCCGATTTCATGTAAATGGTGTACCAAAGTCCCTATATATCCTTCGATTTGCATTTTTGGCATAACGTACTGAATTGAGCCTAGAATGATGTCTGCCTAGTTTCGTGAAAATCGGTCCTGATTTAGATAAAGCTTCCATATATATTTTAGTTCGATTTAATGTACATGGTGCATCATAGTCAATATATATCTTTCGGTTTTCACGAAATTTGGCATAGCGTACTGAATTTAGTCCAGAATGATGTGTGCAAAGTTTCGTGAAAATCGGTTGAGTTTTAGATATAGCTCCCTTTTATTATAGATTGATTTTAAGTAATTGACGCACCAAGGAACCAATAGGCTGATAGGAACAAAACGTACTGAAATTAGTATATCCTAACCCGTGACAAGTTTCGTTGAAATCGATTCATATTTGGATATAGATTCCATATATATTTACGCCCGATGTTAAGTAAATTGGGCATCAAACTCCTCATGTTTTTCAGATTGACATGCAATTTTGAACAATTTCCAAAATTGAGCATAGAATAACGTAGTTGCGTTTTCTAGAAGTACAGACATAGCCCAACGGATGCCCTAATGCTTTGTTTGAAGTCGATTTGTATAATTTTGTCCCATTGTAACAAACGAATGACTTGTTTACGGATTGATCTAAGGCGATTCACATTTAGATAAGTATCACATATTTTAGTTCGTCCAATTTCATGTTAATAGTCCTGTTTTATATACCCATAGTGGTGAAGGGTATCATATAGTCGGCCCCGTCCGACTTTACTACTTTCCTTACTGGTTTTTAATAAACATGGCGAAACTTGAAAAAATATATTTTTTAATAGTCCTCGAAAAATATTATTATAACTCAAATCCTATAGGTCAGATAAATCAAATAGTCCTTAAAAGAAATATTTCAAAATCCATTGTTATAGGTCAGACATTCCTTGAAAA
This sequence comes from Musca vetustissima, assembly GCF_032173495.1. Classification (NCBI taxonomy): domain Eukaryota; kingdom Metazoa; phylum Arthropoda; class Insecta; order Diptera; family Muscidae; genus Musca; species Musca vetustissima. The sequence goes on from NW_026883499.1 coordinate 47,610, forward strand.
ATATTGTTTAAAAAATCCACAGTTATAGGTCAAATAGTCCTTGAAAAATAATCCTTGAAAAATCCACGTATAAGGCTTTGTAGGTCCTTGAAATATATTATTTAAAAAATTCACGTCTTTGAAAAATATCATTTAAAAAATCAACGCTTAAGATCCTGTAGGTCCTTGAAGAATATTATTTAAAAAATCCACGCTTAAGATCTTGTAGGTCCTTGAGGAATATTATTTAAAAAATCCACACTTAAGATCTTATAGGTCCTTGAAGAATATTATTTAAAAAATCCACACTTAAGATCTTGTAGGACCTTGAAAAATATTATTTAAAAATTCCACGCTTAAGATCTTGTAGGTCCTTGAAGAATATTATTTAAAAAATTCACGCATAAGATCTTGTAGGTCCTTGAAGAATATTATTTAAAAAATCTATGCTTAATATCTTGTAGGTCCTTGAAGAATATTATTTAAAAACACACTTGAAGACTTTTAGGTCCTTGAAAAATATTATTAAAAAAATCCATGCTTAAGAACTTGTAGGCCCTTGAAAGATATTATTTACAAAATCACGCTTAAGATCTTGAAGGTCCTTGAAGAATATTATTTAAAAAATCCACACTTGAAGCCTTGTAGGTCCTTAAAAAATATTTTTAAAAATCCACGCTAAAGATCTTGTAGGTCCTT
>NW_026883500.1:0-48068 GCF_032173495.1 Musca vetustissima
GAGGCATAGATTTTTAAAAGAATATTTTTTTAAAGGACTTTGAGGAGTAGATTTTTAAAAGAATATTTTTTCAAAGGACTTTGAGGAGTAGATTTTTAAAAGATTATTTTTCTCGAAGGACTGTCAGTGCGTAGATTTTTAAAAGAATATTTTTTTCGAAGCACTATCAGCGCGTAGATTTTTAAAAGAATATTTTTTTGAAGGACTATGAGGACTAGGTTTAGAAGAATATATTTGATTGGGATTTTAAGGTTTTTAAACGAATATCTTTTTCAATGACCATGAGGCGTAGGTTTTTAAAATAATATTTTTTAAAGTACTAGACGTAGACGTATGAGGCGTAGATTTTTAAAATAATATTTTTTAAAGTACTAGACGTAGACGTATGAGGCGTAGATTTTTAAAAGAATATTTTTTTGAAGGACTAGACGTATGAGGGGTAGATTTTTAAAAGAATATTTTTTTGAAGGACTATAAGGACTAGGTTTAGAAGAATATATTTGATTGGGATTTTAAGGTTTTTAAACGAATATCTTTTTCAATGACCATGAGGCGTAGGTTTTTAAAATAATATTTTTTAAAGTACTAGACGTATGAGGCGTAGATTTTTAAAAGAATATTTTTTTGAAGGACTAGACGTATGAGGCGTAGATTTTTAAAAGAATATTTTTTGAAGGACTAGACGTATGAGGCGTACATTTTTAAAAGAATATTTTTTTGAAGGACTAGACGTATGAGGCGTAGATTTATAAAAGAATATTTTTTGAAGGACTAGACGTATGAGGCGTAGATTTATAAAAAAATATTTTTTGAAGGACTAGACGTATGAGGCGTAGATTTATAAAATAATATTTTTTTGAAGGACTAGACGTACGAGGCGTAGATTTTTAAAAGAATATTTTTGGAAGGACTAGACGTATGAGGCGTAGATTTTTAAAAGAATATTTTTTGAAGGACTAGACGTATGAGGCGTAGATTTTTAAAAGAATATTTTTTGAAGGACTAGACGTATGAGGCGTAGATTTTTAAAAGAATATTTTTTGAAGGACTAGACGTATGAGGCGTAGATTTTTAAAAGAATATTTTTTGAAGGACTAGACGTATGAGGCGTAGATTTTTAAAAGAATATTTTTTGAAGGACTAGACGTATGAGGCGTAGATTTTTAAAAGAATATTTTTTGAAGGACTAGACGTATGAGGCGTAGATTTTTAAAAGAATATTTTTTGAAGGACTAGACGTATGAGGCGTAGATTTTTAAAAGAATATTTTTTGAAGGACTAGACGTATGAGGCGTAGATTTTTAAAAGAATATTTTTTGAAGGACTAGACGTATGAGGCGTAGATTTTTAAAAGAATATTTTTTGAAGGACTAGACGTATGAGGCGTAGATTTTTAAAAGAATATTTTTTGAAGGACTAGACGTATGAGGCGTAGTTTTTTAAAAGAATATTTTTTGAAGGACTAGACGTATGAGGCGTAGATTTTTAAAAGAATATTTTTTGAAGGACTAGACGTATGAGGCGTAGATTTTTAAAAGAATATTTTTTTCGAAGGAGGCGTAGTACTTTAACAGAATATTTTTTTCGAAGGGGGCGTAGTACCTTAACAGAATATTTTTTTCATAGGACTATGATGCGTAGATCTTTGATTAAAAAAAAATAACAATATTACTATCGAAGGACTATGAGGCGTACATTTAAAAAATAGTTTTTTCGAAGGACTATGAGGCGTAAAACAATATTTTTTTCGAAGGGATATGAGGGGTAGATTTTTTTTCGAATGACTTTTAAAATAATTTTTTTTTTCGAAGGATTATCCGATTATCAAAGTGTCGAAAGGAATATGTTTCAATGACGTTGAGCCGTAGGTTCTGAAATGTATATTTTTAAGGACAATGAGCCGTAGGTTCTGAAAAGTATATTTTTAAGGACAATGAGGCGTAGGTTTTTAAAATAAGACTTTCCAGCCTAGATTTTGGAATGATTTTTTTCAAGAACTATCAAGCATATATATTTTTTTTTTTGAAAAATGTTTGTTTATGAACTATGCAGCGTACATTTTTAAGCATTATGAAATATCAAGCATAGATAGCTTTAAAAATATTTATTTTCAGTGCCTTATTAAAGATTTTTTTTCAAGGACTATCAGGCACAGATAGGCTTAAATTTTTAGGAAACATTTTTTAAATCGATGATTAATAGGCGTATGTATTAGAAGAAACATATTACATTTAAACACATGTTCACATATTATCAAATGCAGACTTTTTTAACATTTTTTTTTTTCAAATACTATTATTAATGATTTTCAAAAGGTTTTTATTTTAAGGCTCATTGTCCTAAAAAAATATTATTTTTTTAAATTTTATCGCAGCTTTTAGCGTATTTTTGAAAAGCGTATATTTTCACTTAGAATCATTTTTTAAAGACTAGAGAATATTTTTGTTACAAGGACTATACATGTCGTACAACAGGATTTTGCATTCTAGAAATCGTAAATTTTTAAAGAATTTTTTTCCACACAAACAGATGTGTAAATATATTTTACGATAAATTTTTCGATATACGATATAACCCTCTAGTGGTGATTAGTATAATTACACCAAATATTTGTTTGGTTGGTGTCTTCGATATGAATAATGTCATTTAACAATGTGTAACGATAGGTGGCACTTTAGTATATATCGTAAAGTAAGAAAAAAGTCACACCGAATATTTGATGATTTAAGCCGAAGATTGCTCATAATTTTGATATTCGTAAACATTGTGAAGAAAATGTATGAACAATTCAATTACCTATTAACCGGCTGAAAATTTGAATTAAACCTCCAAATAAGTAGGTAGAATCAGTTTGATTTGTCAATAAAAATCAGGGCAGAAAAATTCATGATTTGGTTTCATAAATTAGACTGAATATTTTTCCAATGAATACCCAAATTTTTAGCAATTTGTAAATCAATAGAATTGACTCTTGAACATTTCCAGTTTGGTAATTGACAATAATAACATGACAAAATCATACCATCCCCTCTTAATACTAAAAAATCGGCAGTAAAAACTATATAGATGGAACCGGAGCTTCAAACACAATTTTGTGACCATCGTCCAAAATTCTTATGTCTTGATCGATTTAAGCAGTCGAGGGAAAACGATTTGGAATACAAAAGTTATAAGGCCAATATTTCGAGGTGTTTCAAATATTTTATTCTTAACCGATTGGTCCCGGTATTTTAAACGTCAACCATTTCAGCTGTATTATTCAAACCATTCCTACTTTTAATTATATCTCACATTTGTTCTTATCTTCGTTCTGCTACATACACAAATATTGATTGTTTTCAATTGCCAATTGTTGTTATTGCTGGCCAACTACAATTCCCATTCAACGTCTGGCGACGTACTAAAATCGTCAATTAACCTTAGACCGAGAAAGACCCCCACAAAATAATTTCGAAGTAATTAGAGAGCCAGAGAGAGAGAGGAGAAAAAAGACCCACTAACCAGAAAAAAATCTGTGTGCACAAATTGCGCCCCATCCATCAAACGAACGAACGTTTCTGATGACGACGATGTTTGTCTACGGAACGAACCTTCGAGACAATCTTATCAAAAACCACAAACAAACAAAAAAAGATACTCTATCAACAATAAAAAGAATACAGGAACAACAATAACAATTACTGAGTAAAAGTTTCTAATTGAAATGAAAAAATAAAAAAATCAAATCGTAGAAGATGTGACTCGTTGATTTGAGACTCGCCTAGGAAAGTCGTGAATGTTTGTTCATCAAGTGTTTGTTCAATTAGTGTTGTAGAATTTGAATACGGGTTTTGGGTTATTTGTATGCTTTCCATCAAAAGATGACAAATATTGGAAATTCTGGATTTATAATATGCAATGGAAATATAATTGAACTACTCTAAATTTTAGGATTTTGGTATTGAAAGCGGGATATATCGATCCAAGTTTTGGAACAGCCTCTATATAATTGTTCCGTCCCTGTTTCGGTATACTGAAAAATTAGGTACAATTTTTTGCTAGGGGTGGTAAATACTTATTCATGGCCCTGCCATAACATGAGTTTTCGCCTAGGGGCCCCCATTATTTGCACATATTTTCAATGTCATCCTCATGGTGGAGGGCCTTCGACCGGGGTTTGAACACTTTCTCCTATGGACAGACACCAACACCGGCTACGCTACAGAAACTTCTTTTAAATAGAATATTTTGTTGTTTAGCCGGCCTTGGCCGGGGTTTTCAGACTTTCTCCTGTAGGCAGATACCAACACCGGCTACGCGACAAAATCTCTTGTTAAAAAAATAGTCTTATGGGGGGCCGGCCTTCGGCAGGGGTTTTAAAACTTTCTCCTATGGACAGACACCAACACCGGCTACGCGACAGGGGTTTGTAGGGTTCTAAGGTCCATATCTTTTTATCCACAACAGATACAGCCACATATCGTACCTTTTGGAAAGGGCAAATTTTGGTCTATCATTTGAGTTAGGATTGAGGAGGAACCATAATGGACCCAAGTTCGACTTTTAGGGAGTTTTTAAACCATATCATAAAACCACTATTTATTTATAAGCATTAAACGTTACCCATTTATTTTATTTATAAGCTTTAGAATTTATTTTATTTATTACCTTGAAAATGATACCCATTTTATATTAACCGGATCCGTAGAACCGGGTATAACCGGATAGGGGTACCCGAACTTCCGGGTCAAATAAACATCCCCTAAAACTAGATTTTATTTACAGTTCTAAATCAACGTTTTCTAAAATATTCGGTTTCAATTTCGGTTCAACATGTATACACTAGCTACTAGCTATCAGATACTTCAAAGATAAATATTGAATGCAACATACTGAAATTGTTGTTGTAATGTTTTTCTAAAACGCATTACCGTAATGAATTACGGTGTTAAATGGTATTCAAAAACGAAACTACTGCGACGTTTCAATCCGAAAAAGTGCATCGTAATAGAAAGTTTTGGGTTTCAAAATGTGATTGGTACTTTTATTCGTTAATATTGTTGTTGTCATTTAAAACCTCAACAAACATGAGAGTATATAATTGTTTATATAGGTAGGCATTATTACCTGGATAGGTAAATAAGATTGATGCACTCAACCTTTACAAAATCTTTTTTGACAAATAAGCCATTCCGCACCACACCATTTACAATTTGAAAAGCACAATGGGTTGAATCACATAAAATTCGAAAATAACTCCAAAATTTTTTAATAGTCCTCATGGACTCAATAATTACAGAATGTCGGATTTTTATTGGATACAAATTGACACGTTTCGTTAGAGCTTCATTATTAAAACAATCGATATTATCGTTATTATATTTCATACATAAATTTCACATAAAATTGAATTTCTATCAATATATGTATATATATCAAATATATATCAAAATTCTTGAAAAAGGGGGAATATTGCCCCCCATTTTTAGGTTACCCCCGACGTAAACTTTCAAAACGCCGATACGCATGTCTTCTTTTTTAGCCCCTCTTTCATAATCTGTTGGAATTTCCGGTAATTATCAAAAAATTGAATTTTGTCTCCTTACAAAAATAAAGTAAACTAACTATGTTATTTTTCTTTATAAACGGTATTCACTGTTGTTAGCAATTTCATAAAATGTCATAATTATTTTTCAATATGGCTATATCCGTTTTGCCAAATATTAATATTCAAATTGATAAGAAAGTTGGTCAGCATTATTTATTTGACTATTCTATCTTAAAACAGACAGATAGAGCACAACACATACAAAAAATCGGAAAAAGTAAATTACTTTGAAAATAAATATTAATGAAAATACATAAAACAACAAAATCTGAAAATGATAATAATGAATATCCTCTTCAGGATACATTATAGAAATATTACCAGGATACACACTGAGAGGTAGTTAAACTATAGCCCATTGCGAATTTAATTTATGAATGTAAGTAATTAATTACAAGTAATAAATATTTTTCAGATTCTAATTAATCCACAAAATTTAAAATTTTAACAGATCCTAAATTGTACTTACCAAAAATACGTTGTCAGACAGACCGACGGACTGATTTGCATAAATCAATGCTGGAAGTGACTTCTGTTATCTTTAAAATTAACTATGATTCAAGTAAGATTTTTTCCTGGAGACTAGCTGAAACTGTAAACAACAACTTTTTGTAAAATATCAGCATTAAAATACTGTAGGTTAAGTTAGTTTATGGTATGTTTGAGCACCTATCATTTAGCAGCCGCTTTCATTCGGGGACGATTAGTTCTTTGTGCTCATATTGGATGTGTGGGAGCTAATCCTTCAGTGACATGTTATGATCCCTACAGTGACTTTTCATAGTGACAACAATGATAATTTTCTTTGGCGAGAAATCTCCGGCCAGATAGATTTTGCAGTTCTGCACCCAGGCTCATCAGATCCTAATGAATCTCCCCTCAATCGAACGACAATGATCCCACCTTGAACGAGTTCATCAATTATTTCAGAGGAAGAGGAAAACCGCACGGCTGCGACAAGAGGATTGATAATAAAGCTGAAAAATTAAAAAAAGGTGCAAAGATATTTAAAATATCATTGGATGCAGTGGCACAAGGGTATTTAATGAAATAGCAGATAAGTAAAAGCTCGAACAACGTGGCCGTAGACGTAGCGCTAAAAAATTGAGGGGGTAAGTGCCTAGTACGGTACAGGCTCCAGACCGTATGTTCGAATTCCTCCAAACTAAGAATACCAACCTCAATGCACAGGCAAAACACTAAAACATGGAGGATTGAGTATAATAGTTTGGGTCTCTTGTTCATATTATGGCGTAGGACCAATCCATATGATTAAAGGAATAATGGATAGAACAGTGTATGATAATAAAAATAATAAAAAGAAATGAAACTAGTTATTTCCGCAATTTAGTTAGAAAAAATTAGATGTTTTTAAACAATTTTACAGTTCAGTACAATTCAACTACACTACTATTTTAAAGAAGTAGTGGTGGTATGTCGCATATATAAAAGTATTTAGAAGGTTTTAGTCAAATTTCCCATATATATTCCGGATTTTTCGAGGATATAAATTATACACAGAAAATTTTCAATGTTCTGTATGTTAATGGTCCAGCAACACTTAATTTATATAATATTGCCGAGGCGGCTATAATTTGGCGGAATGTTTTTAATAATAATTCATTACTTGACATATCCCCCGTACAAAGATCCCCAATTTTAAGTAATATGATAAATTAAGAAGATGGAGAATATCGATCCACTCCCACTGGTTTCTCCCACCCAAAATGGTCTAAATTTTTCTAAGTTGTCGGTCCACTTCTTTTGGTACCACATATGTTCAAAATTTAAAACCTACATACAAACCTAGAACGAGTTCTAAAGTGAGCCCTATCGGTCCGCCCTTTTTGCTATTGTCACTATTTTTATACTCTTCACCACACTGTGGTACAGAGTATTATGTCTTTGTGCATATGTTTGAACAGGCAAAAGGAAACGAGATAGACACATGGTTCCTTTTGAGAATATGCATAGAATCACTTTCTGAGTCGATTTACGCATGTCCGCCCGTCCGTCCATGTATTTTTGTGCATATTTGTACTGGTCGCATTTATGATCCGATTTCGAAGAAATTTGGCATAGGTCTCTTATTTGTCCCAAGGACGAACCCTATTGAAATTGGGAAAAATCGGTTCAGATTTAGATATAGCTCCCATATATATTTTCGTCCGATTTAATGTAAATGGTCCACCAAAGTCCCTGTATATCTTTCGATTTGCACGAAATTTAGCATATCGTATTCAATTAAGTCTAAGTCGATTTGCACGAAATTTGGCACAACTTAATGAATTAGGCCTAGAATGATGTGTGCTGAGTTTGATTAAAATTGGTTCAGATATAGATATAGCTCCCATATATAGATTCGTCCGATTTAATGTAAATGGCGCACCAAAGTCCCTATATATCTTTCGATTTGCACGAAATTTGACATAACGTATTCAATTAAGTCTAGAATGATGTGTGCTAAGTTTCATGAAAATCGGTTCAGATTTAGATATAGCTCCCATATATATTGTCGTCCAATTTAAGGTAAATGGTGTACCAAAGTCCCTATATATCTTTCGATTTGCACGAAATTTAGCACAGCGTAATGAATGAAGTATAGAATGATGTGTGTTAAGTTTCCTGAAAATCGGTTCAGATTTAGATATAGCTCCCATATATATTTTCGTCCGATTTTATGTAAATGGCGCGCCAAAGTCCCTATATATCTTTGGATTTGCACGAAATTTGACATATCGTATTCAATTAAGTCTAGAATGATGTGTGCTAAGTTTCATGAAAATCGGTTCAGATTTAGATATAGCTCCCATATATATTGTCGTCCAATTTAAGGTAAATGGTGTACCAAAGTCCCTTAATATCTTTCGATTTGCACGAAATTTAGCACAGCGTAATGAATTAGGTCTAGAATCATGTGTGTTAAATTTCCTGAAAACGTTGAAATCGGTTGAGATTTAGATATAGCTTCTATATCTGACCAAATAAAAAAATTAGTATAGGTTGCAGAATGACATGTTTATGGATCCAATTTCATTTTGATGGCCCTTTTAAAATGCGACGTCTGTTAGGATTCATCTGTTGAATATACCCAAAGTGGTGAAGGGTATCATATAGTCGGCCCCGTCCGACTTTACTACTTTCTTTACTGGTTTTTTCTACTCTCGACCACAACACCTCGAAATAATCATCTGAGACCCCATAAATATATATGTATGTGTATATTCTTGATCAAATTAAAATTCTATGTCGATTTAGACATTTCCGAACGTCTGTCTGTTCAAAAAACGATAGAACTTCACATCCAATGTAACTACTCCTAGGAAAATAACTATGGAATATTCGGTATAATATCATCCTACTGAAAATTATCAAATTGTTCCGTGTTTCCAAATTTCGCTATTTGTGAGAATTAATGCATCAAATTCAACCAAATTGGCTTCAATTTGATATTTTGGATTTGCATTGAGTAAAATTGAAAATCTCCCTACCAAAAAGTATCAATATTTGTCCAAGTTTCGTTGTTGTCCCCATGGAGCGGTACCCTCCATTATTCGGCAGTTTACTGACTTTGGACACGGGTTTTAACCTAATCTGCTGTTATTTGGTATTTTAAATTCTCTCTGGGTGCAATAATTATATATAGATCCAATTTCCAGGTTGCCCCATATAACGATACCTTCAAAATTGGCGACTTTAGGCAAGTTTTTTAACCTATTTGGTCTTCAAAATTTTCCTTAAGTCTTTCACTTTTTAGAATAAACTAATAATCGACTAAAAAGTTGATCTTTTTTATATGAATTTTAGTCAACAGACAAAATAAATTTCTGGGATGTGAAATTTTTGAGCTTAGTGATAATAAACCAAGTATTTATGGAAAAATCGGTCTTGAAAGGTCGACTTTGCGATATTTTGCACACAATACAAAAAGTCGAAAGCAGATTAACTTATACCTAGAGTGAAATCTTTCTACCAAAAATTTACCATGACGTAGCCCGCCCTATATATGTAAAGGTACCGAACGATTACAGATATTATTTTAAATGTCCTCCTCATGGTAAATGATATAACAAAATCAGCCTGGCTGAATTTAACGCCGTTTTAATATTGTACGAATTTCCAAACAATTCCAAATCCAAACACACACATATGAAAAAGTTTATAAAATTCTGTAAAATCTATTTAAATTGGCAACAATTCGTACTGTAAACCTAAAATTGGGAAATTCAAAAATTCCAAGATGTGATAATTACTTGTCCCTCTCAAATTGGACTTGGTTCATAAATACCGTTACATATCACAAATTTCCCGTGATAATTTTCCGTTCTCATACTTTATCGCTCGTGTATAGTACACATAAGCGTTTTTAATAAAAAATTATTATAAATATTCCAAACGAATCGAGTGTTATTCACAAAACTTTTCCCTAATTAGTTGACCGGCACTGAATATGCCCCTATATTAAATGATCATGTATAAGGCTTAATTTGGATTCTAATCTGTAGATTCATAATTCCGAAAAAAAATATCAAGACGATTTAATTTCAGCACAGAGTTCTCATATTACAAAATCCTATAGTATTTCCAATAAGTCTACTTATTCCTACCACATGATCAAACACACCAAATGAACTATGTACAATTGTAATATACAATTACAGAATTTTTAAATAAGACCTAACCCAGTATATATGTCCATGTACATACATAGAAACACACGTCACCAAAACATAAACAACATCATGTAAGTCTTCCAGAACCCCCAGTAGTCAACATATGCGTTTACTATGGTGCCGTGTAATTTTATCAAATCAGATATGACCAACAGATTAAGATTAATCACATGTAAATACATACGTACATACATACATACATACGTATGTTACCTTTTGTATGTACTTAGTTTTAACTGTTTAGTTCTTTACTAAAATCGTACACCCTATTCAACCCATTGTGCGTACAGATACAATTCAATTGATTCGGTTTGTTTGGCTACGTGTGTATTGGTACGTTCGTTCGTTCAGTCTCTTAACGTTTTCTTCGCTGATGAGGAGGTTCGGTGCACACCGCACTACTCAGCTTAAAAAACAACATCGACTGTGTGCACACGAAACCGTTTGACGCTGTGGTGCGGAGAGCAGCATATTCAAGAAGAAGACAATTGACTCAACGAAAAGTACCGAATTTCATATCTATAAAACCGCATACACTGCACACACCGGTCATCAGTCGACTAACAGTCAGCTAAACATAACACACAACCAAAAAACTAAACAAAGTGATAAACTTTTGTGTCTTCTCTTTTTTCCTGCATTTTAATCTAAAAAATCAAAACAATCAACATGCCTTGCCCCTGTGGAACTGGTAAGTACCTCGCTCGCTCTCTCTAAAAACTTCTAATCGGTGATAAGGCAATGTAATGCCAAAAAATTGTGAACGTGAAAATAAAAATAATTTGTATCAATTGTTGTTAGTTTTTTTTCGGTTTTGATTTTTGGCAAAGTTTTCACTATTCCTTTTTGAAAGGGTAGTTTCGGTTGTGTGATTCGTTTGAGACATTTAATGAAAATCAAATAGAATTACGGGTTATTAAACTGAAATGCTTAAAAAATTAATTTCAGTTGCGTGATTCGTTTGAGATCTTTAGAAAATTTTAAAGAAATTTAAGGATATATAACCCAAATCCTTGAAGAAAAAAAGTTTTATAAATTGTACAAATTATTAAAAAGACTAATTACAACCTAAATGCTTACTTTGCGATCACCGTATTATAAGTTTACAATGACAAAAAATTATTATACAGTTTTAAATATTCGTAGTATTATTTTTTTAATTTATGATTATCACCTTCTAACCCTGTATTTCCTTTCTTTTTCTCCCTTCCCAAAATGCAGGTTGCAAATGCGCTTCTCAAACCCAATCTACCGGTAGCTGCGGTTGCGGTTCATCCTGCAAATGCGGCAGCAGCTGTGACAAGGGTAGCTGCGGCAAGTAAATGAGTCTCTGCGAACTGAGATCTTGATATTCTCCTTTCCAGCTCAACATTATTCATCTGCAATGCTTCCATAAATGTTTCTCATGCCTGAGATCGAATTATATACTACATATACCATTTGTAAATTAGTTTTAAATACGCATTTCTAAATTTTGTCCTTTTACTACTATTTAAAAAACATTATTTTTATAAAATAAAAAAATATGAAAAAACTATAAATAATGTGTTGTTTGTTTTTGTAATTGGTGTGTTTAAAATTGTTAGGTACCACAGACAACAAAATACAGACAGACATTAATATATAAAAAATAAAAATTGCTTATGTTTTGATCACAAGCAAATTAAAAGAGTGAATGAACTTTGCTAGCTTTTGTAAGCAAATTAAACATGGCCATAATGAATACGGCACAGTGTTTTGAAATCAAAATGAAAACAAAAAGCTTAAAAATGTTTAGAAAACTGAAGTAATATATTTACAAACCACACAAATACGCTGGACTACAACATTGGCCTATATGATGTCTTGAACTATGAAAATTATTTTCTTAATTAATTATTTAATTTTATTAATATAATTTAAACCAGTGAGCGGAGCAGTATAATCGGACGGGGCCGAACATATGTTACGCTACACAACTTCCACGAAAATCTAACTTTATTTGGTTTTATATTCTGAGCTTGGGCAATATTTCGCGATATTGCACCCTATTGACCGACTAAAGGTAAAAAATATTACTATTATTTAAGTACAGCTCTTATAGGCCATACCTGGATCCTCATAGAAAATTTCAAAGTGATCAGCTCTATATTTTCACCCTCTAGTGTGGTAATGGTTTACTGAATAATATCTGAATGCGTAAGCACCTGTAAATGCTTAAGTGTAACTCCCACATCCGAGTACATACGACAATATAAATCGTATCAATTTAAAGGTCAACCACTCCTCTTGGATATACCATCGACTTCTCGGGTCTATACCCTTCGGGGGTAATAGGGTTCATTTGACCCGCTAAATATTGACCGATCTTTATCAAAACAGGCATGCTTATTCTTTGGCCCGATCCTCTTCTCCATGTAAAAATTCGCGATGTTCAGGCCATAATTGTGGACCCTTGGTCCATTTCATCCGATCTTTACCAAAAACAATAGGGGTCTTCATTGGCCAAAACCTACATGCAAAATATCGTGAAGAATGTTCCATAACTGTGGCGAGATATTATATAAAGCTGGGGACCAATATTTCGCAGCGTTACAAACTCTTGGGGCTGCAAAAAGTTATAATACCCGTCAACATAGTTGTGTAGGGTATAAAAAATTATTATTAATCTCATTTCATTAATAAAAATGTACTGTATTGACAAATTATTGAAGGTTACGTTTTCCATCTTAATATATAAAAGAGCTTTAGTGATAAATGGCTGAGTGACTGACAGACCATCGCTAAGACAACCAACTGTAGCTAAAAATTTTTGTGGGTTGTTGTTGGTGTGTAGGCGTGAGACAAGGTTGGGTTTTTGGAAACCCGAACTATAAAGGTACGAATAGTACTAAATATGGTACCCTTTGTCTTAGGGTAACGGGAAGAGCTAGAATTCTGAAATTTGGAATGTTGGTCCCTGATGTAATATTAAAAAGATGTACAGCAGGGTTTTTGGAATTTCGAGCTATAAGTATACGAAAAGTACTAAATTTAGTTCTAATTGTATACACATTGAACACATATAGCTAGAATCTTGTAATTTTATATGAAATACAGTTTCTTTGGATTTTTTTAGAAGTTCGTACTTATGTTTTTGAAAAGTACTAAACGGTACTAAATTTTATACTATTTGCTTTTAGTTGAGCGTATAGAGATGGAATCCTGAAAATAGGAATTAGAATTACTATTGGAGAACAGTTTTGAGGTAGCTTTTAAAAATCGTACTTATGTGTACGAAAAGTACTAAATGACACTAAATTTAGTTCAAGTTGGATTTAGGTGAACACTGAGCTGGAGCCTTGAAATTGGGAATTAAAATGACTGTTGGAGTATACTTTAGGAAATTCGTACTTATTTGAGCGAACGGATAGAGATGAAAACTTAAATTTGGAATTAAATTAGCATTGGAATTTTGTACTTATGGATACTAAAAACAATAAATGGTACTTAATATGGTACAATTTGTTTTGCGGGAATCCTAAAATTGTGAATTAAAGTTGCTGATGGAGTATAGGATTCAGGCATGAAGATAGTTTTAGAAATTCGTAATTATGTGTACTAAATGATACTACATTCGGTGCAATTTAGATTGTAGTGAACGAATAGGGATGTAAAACTTATATTTGGAATTAAAATTACTTTTAGAGTACATGATTAATGGTACAATTTGGTTTTACGTGAATGGATAGGGCTGGGATCCTGAAATTTTTTTGATTAAAATTACGGTTGTAGTGAATAACAGAGGATGTTTTGGAAAATCGTACTTGCGTCTACGAAAAATAATAAATGAAAAAATTTTGAAAAATTAGGATGTCTTTGAACGGATAGTCCTGGAATCCTTAAATGTGGACTTAATATTATTATCGGTGTGCATGACTGAGGTAGTATTGGAAATTCGTACTTGTTAGTACGAAAAGTACTAAATTTACTATTGGAATTTGGAATTTGGTAAACGGGAATCATAAAAATAGCAACTAAGCTTACGATTTGACTCTAGGGTTGAGGTAGTTTTGGAATATGGGTACGAAAATTTGGACTTACAATTACTATTTGAAGGCAGAACTGAAGTAATTATGAAAATACGTTCTTATGAGTACGAAAAGTACTAAATTTGACATAATTTATGATTACTGTTAGTGTGTAGGATTGGTGTAGTTTTAGAAATTCTTACTTGTGAGTATGAAAAGTACGAAATGGTATTGAATTTGACACAATTTGGTTTTAAGTGAATATATAGAGCTGGAATCCAAAGATTTGGAATTTATATTACTGTTGAAATGTAGGATTGAACTATGAACTAGCATATTCGCAAATTCGAATTAATGTGCACGAATAGTATGTAGGTACTAACTAGTACTAAATTTAAGGAAATTGGAAAAACAATTAATATGTGGAATTAGTCTTGAAAATGTGCACCTTTTGTGTTTGAAATGTGTTAAATTGAATAGAACGGAATTATAGTATAACGAATTATATGGTATTCACGATTCCCATATAAAATCTTTTTTATGGGAATCGTGAATAGTATTTTATAAAGTATTTTATATATTCCTGATGTGTCTCCCAAAGTTTTTTTAAATACACTGATTAATGACTTCTTCCAAATTTGAAGTAAACTCTCAAGTTTCATCGAATTTGGCTTAATATTAATATAAAAATATTTATTGGTTGAATATTAACGATTATATAGGCCAAAAGACCCATTATATGGGAGGTATCCGAATCTATCCGATCCTATCTATCCATTTTTTGTCACTTGCTCCAATAATAAACTCTTGTACAAAATTTCATCACCTTACAATAAGTCTTTCTATTTTTGAAAGACTTACAAAGGGTCCCCTACAAAGGGTCACAATTTTGAAAAATTGTACATCACATACGAAGCGAAACTTTCCACAACGTTGTATTTTTAGCGGTCGGTCTACTCCGTCCCACAGTGTCAACATTTTTTGAATTTGTTAATCCAATATCAAGGGAATTGAATGTCCGCTGATGGTATATATGTAGATGTCGGCAACACCGATTGACACTTTTTTACTTGTTAGGATAGGATTCAGGGGCGGGGGGTTTTTTTCCTAACAACAATTTACCATGATATAGCCCTGTAAATATAAAAGTCCCGAACGATTACAGAAATTTAAAATGTCCTTCTCATGGTGGAGGTTATACAATTTTTGGCTTGAGTAAACTTAACGAAGTTGTTGTTTCAAAATTCTAGATCTAAGCTTTCCGAAAGCTTTTCGAAACATTATTATACACATTTCCAAATAATGTAAATCCAAGCACACATGTTGAAGAATATCCTCTTTAAGAAAAATTATGATTTTAATGTGTAAAGAGTTTTAATATTACAAAATCGTATAATATTTTCAAGAAGTCCTTAATTCCTACCACATAGGTTCAATGCTGACGGCCACAACAGCTCCAAAGAACCATGTAAAAAAGTAACATACTTACAAAACTTATCAATAAGGCCTGATCCAAAATATATATATGTACATGTATATAAGCACACGTCACCAAAACATAATCTACCAAAAATCATGTAAGTCTCCAGAACCCCTATTAGTCAACATATGCGTTTACTATGGTGCCGTGTAATTTTATCAAATCAGATATGACAAACAGATTAAGATTAGTCATATGTAAATACACATACGTATGTTACATTTTATATGTACTTAGTTTTAATTGTTTAGTTCTTCACTAACATTTTACACCCTATTCAACCCATTGTGCGTACATACATAACAGATACAATTCAATTGATTCGGTTTGTTTGGCTACGTGTGTATTGGTACGTTCGTTCAGTCAGTGCACACCGCACTTCTCAGCTTAAATAATAACATCGACTGTGTGCACACGAAACCGTTTGGCGCTGTGGTGCGGAGAGCAGTATTTTAAGAAGAAGAAAACAATTGACTCAACGAAAAGTACCGAATTTCATATCTATAAAACCGCATACACTGCACACACCGGTCATCAGTCGACTAACAGTCAGCTAAACATAACACACAACCAACAAACTAAACAAAGTGATAAACTTTTGTGTCTTCTCTTTTTTCCTGAGTGCATTTTAATCTAAAAAATCAAAACAATCAACATGCCTTGCCCCTGTGGAACTGGTAAGTACTAAAAAACAATTTGCTTGCTCGCTTGCTCTCTCTAAAATCTTCTAATCGGTGATAAGGCAAAATAGTGCCAAAAATTTGTGAACGTGAAAAGTAAAAATAATTTGTATCAATTGTGCCAATTATGTTTAGTTTTTTTGATTTTTTTTGTTTTTTGCAAAGGGTTTACCATTCTTGTTTGAAGTGTATTTTCGGTTGTGTGATTCCTTTGAGACCTTTAGAAAAATCTAAAGGAATTTAAGGATATTATATATCCGGAATCCTTAAAAAAAGTTTAACAAATTGTAAAAAATAATATTAATAAAAAAATATTTAAAATAACCAACTAAATACGTACTTTGCGATCACCGTTCATAATGACAAAAATTATTATCCGGTCTTAGAAATTCGGATTTTTTAATTTATGAATATCATATTTTAACCATGCATTCTCTTTCTATTTTTCCCCTATTCAGGTTGCAAATGCGCTTCTCAAACCCAATCTACCGGTAGCTGCGGATGCGGTTCATCCTGCAAATGCGGCAGCAGCTGTGACAAGGGTAGCTGCGGCAAGTAAAGGAGTCTCTACGAACTGATATCTTGAGATTCTCCTTTCCAGTTAAACTTTATTCATCTGTAATGTTTTCATAAATGTTTCTCATGCCTGAGATCGAATTATATACTACATATATCATTTGTAAATTAGTTTTAAATACACATTTCCAAAATTAGTCCTTTTACTACTATTTAAAAACATTATTTTTATAAAATAAAAAAAAACATAACAAACTATAAATAATCTTTTTGTTGTTATTGTAATTGATGGGTATAACAATTTAGCTATTGCAGACAACAACATAACAGTGAAGAAAACAACAAAAGTAGTTGGAAAGCTGTAATCAAATAAAAATTGCTGATGTTTTAGTCGTAAGCAAATTAAAAAGAGTGAATGAACTTTGTCGGCTTATACTTGGCTATAATGAACAAAGCACAGTGTTTTGAAATCAGAATTAAAACAAAACAAACTACGTAAAAATTTTTGATATTTATCCGATGTTTGAATAGAAATTTTGGAAATATTCCGAATATTCCGATAATCTGAATCACATTATTTACAATAAATTTTGTTTTTTTTTTAACTATAATCCATGTTATGTTTAGAATGAAGAAATAGGCATGTTTTTTATTTAAATAACTTAAAAGTATTATTATTATTAATATTAATTTGTTCGAAGTTCTTTTTCGGAATTCGGAACAATACTATGCAAAATTTTCCGATTTTGATGCCGAAATCGGAACAAAATGATCTGAAAATGCCCACGAATTCGGAAAGTTTTATCGAAAAACAAATGAATTTTAAGAGAAATTTTTATTTTCTGTAAAATTTTTTTCAGAAATTCTTAATAAAATCGAAATATCATTTTATTCGGAAATTCAGGTTCGAAATTCGAAAAAAATAAACAATTTTATATTTAGAATAAATAAATAGACGTTTGCAGTAGTGATCTAAAATGTATTTCAGTACAAATTTCAGTTTTTTCTTCTCCTTGATAAATAGAAGGCGACATTTGGACACTAGGGATGAGGGATTCTAGTACTTCTTCCCATTGATTATTTTCTTGCGGAAATTTTAACAAATTTGTTTATGTTTTGACACAGATTCCATATATAAGTTATTTTGGAGATATTTGCTTTATTTCTGGATTTCAGGTTATAAAAAGCTGTCTTCCATTTCATTATAGTTTGACTTGATCTTCTTACAGCCTGTTTTTGTAAATTTCTAAACGAACGAATTCGTTCGTTTAGAATTTTACAAAAACAGGCTGTTAAATTTCATTTTTTTATATTTATAAAAATTGTGGCATAATTATTTGACTGCTTATCAAAATACAAACTTTTCCTTATCGTTTTTTCAATATCATTGTAGATATATGCTGATTACTCTGAAAGTCATCGGAGAAACAGTGTCGAAAATATAGGGTCAAACTCTATGGTGAGATTGGTTTTTGTTTTTTTTTTTTTTACAAAATATACACAATTAAATTTTTCTTCAGAGTATGCTGGGTATACTGGGAAAATAACCGAAAAAATTAGAGAATTTGGAAAATCTCTGATATCAGAGTCCTCGGCCAAGATTGTTATTTTTGTAGACAAAAACACAAAATTTAATTTCCCTTCAGAATATGTGCAGATTCCTCGGAAAATAAGCGAAAAAAAAACGTTAGAGAATTTGGAAGAAAAAATCTGATACCAGAATCCTAGGCAAAAAATGTTGGCTGGTTATATCCGTAGTTGGTTATAAAAGTAAGTATTTATATGAAAAATATGTCTTACAACATTTCAAAATTTTTATTTTTAAACCTCAAAAAATCTCAATCTATTTAAAAAAATAATTTATAAATACACCAGTAGGAAAGTAGTGATGTCGGACTGGGCCGACTATATATATATATTACCCTTAACCACTTTGGGTATATTCTACATATCCTAACCTAATGTATATGTAATATGTATCCTATCCTAATTTAAATATGTGACTATCGTTTTTGCTCTTCTGCAACCTATGCTAAATTTCACTTCATTTAGGGTAGATTTAGCAACGTTTGGGTTCAATGGGACAAATTTATGTAGTTTAATTCAATATATTGTAAATCAGTGTTAATCGGACAAACATTAGAAGTTTGGTGCACCATTTACCTAAAGTTGGACCCAAATATATGTGGAAGCTATATCTAAAAATGAACCGAAACTTGCCAGAGATTAATATATATTAAATTGGGTATTTAGTGCATAATTTACATAAAATCGGAAGAATATATATTTCTAAATCTGGACCGATTTTCAGGAAACTTTACACACATCATTCTAAACTTAATTCAGTATGATATGCCCAATTTCGTGCAAATCGAAAGATATATGGGACTTTGGTACACCATTTACATTAAATAGGACGATATGTATGGGAGCAATATCTAAATTGAACTGATATTCTCGGAACTTAACACAGATCATTCCAAACTATTCTGAGTTCTAACAGGGTAGGAAATCTTCCTACTAAAAATCAATCATATCAATCAATATTGATCCTATTTTTAGGGTAGCCCCTAAACGGCGCAACACGACACCCCCTGTATTCGGTATTTTGGGGGATTTGGTATGTTTTTCAAACGAATTGGCTGATATTAAATATTTTAGATTATCATTGTGTGGAAAATCTCCTTACCAAAATTAATATTGACCAAAGATTCTGGATGCCCTCCATTTAATCGTATCCCCCATTATTCGGTATTTTTGAGGGTTAGGACATGTATTTCAACCGAATTGAGTAATTCGATTTTTTAGATTCTCATGTAGTGTAAAATGTTTTAATAATTGCTCCCAATAACGGTAACGACCGATTATCGATATTTTGAAGGTTTTCAGCTCATTTTTCACCGACGTGGCTGTATTTTTTCATAAAGAATGGCTGACATATATACAGAAAATTATCAATAGAATAATTAGTTGATAAAAATCTATATGTAAATTGTTTTTATTTAATAAAAAATAAAATGAAAATAAACGTTGAATGAAAATAATAATGTCAAAATGTGAATGTATGAAGATTCCTAAAACTAAAACACGTTTTCTTACAAGTACAACGAAAATAATATTAATCATATATAAGTATTGATACAAGTTTTCAAAATTTAGATATCATACAAAGTTTAACTATATACACAAAAACGATGAAAACATAGAACGTAACAGAAGAATAATAACAATAATGATGATAGGCAAGATAAGGCAAAAAATAAGGTTGAAAAAAACTATTTACAAACAAATAAAAAAGAATGTCGTCTTGGATTTCAACGAAAAAAATACGAAGGAAAACAATAACAAGTAGTGGCGCATTTGTTGATGGCTACACAAGAACAAATTACGTAGTTACAAATATGTGCGTATGGGTCTTTCCATATAAATAATTAAATATTAATGACTTAGTCTTATTTAATGACAATATTTTGTGTTAGACGCTTAACTAAATCGACATTGAAAACATTGGCCAACATGGTGAGTACGGATTTTTTTGGTGGTCTACAATGACGCAGGCCAGCCTCTTGGCAACAGACATTGGGGAAACAGTCCAATGTAGAGGTACAGGCTTTGGGATGTAAATCGAATATGGGTGGTGGTGGAGCGGTACATTCCAAATATTCAGTCACTGCGATAAAAAAAAACAAACAAATTATTAGATTTAGATAAAATATAAAATAAAATTACGAATTTTTCCGAATTCGATCTACTCGATCAATGTACTCACAATAATTGAAAGACCTCTGCACCGGTACCGGCACCGTATTCAGCTCCGGCTGCGAGGTGCGACAATAACGCCGCCTACCATCAGGACAACAAACTCGCGGCCAACAATCCATATCTGTTTCACATTCCTTCACCTCCCACCATAATTCCGCCAATGGTCGATCGGGACATTTACGCGGTATCAGACCCAATATTGCTTTAATTAAATCGTTTAATGGTTTTCAATTATTGATCGGATCAGTTCACTTAACTCATTCACCAACTTACGTGAATGTGGTGTCTCTTCCAGTGGTTTGGGGATGCCGGATACACAACTTTTGGCACCGAATATTTCACAACAAATTTCACCACGATTCCACACGGCACAATCATCATCTATTTTACATATCTTGGGGAATAGCTGGAATCTCACTTCACTTTCTCGGGGGCAATTAAATTTCGCTCGCAAATCATTACTGGAACTATCTTCAACGTTACGTTTATCTTTGTCCGTTTGGGAATTTGATTCTTTGCGCACACCCAGAATATTAAATGTTGGCAGAGCTATACGAAATGGACCATCGTCCTTGTGGGTGGATAATGCTGTTACATGGCTGGTTGTAGTTTCAGGAACATATTTTGCTATAGATTTTCTTGTTGTTGTTACTGGTGCCGATGTTGTTGTTTTAATTTTCAGTTTTTCTTCTTTACCCGATGTCTGCTGCTGTTGTTGCTGTGGTGGTATATATTTCTTGGGTGGTTTCTTGGTACTCGATGGAGCCGTTCTTGCTGCAGCTGTTGCTGGTCGATGTGGTGTTCGTGTTGTGGGGTTAAGAAAACTCCAAAATTCCGGTGCGAATATATTGTACTCATTGGGTAGGGAGAAGAGGCCGCGGGGTGCTGAAATTTAAAAGGGATGGGTTAGTAACTGGCTATATAAGCCGGACAAGGTAAATTATAAAATTATAAGTATTTCTAAGCCTTTTGTAACCAATAATTGGACCACAGCTATAAATTGCAACTATCGGTCTAATGACTCATCAACATTACGGCGCCCATAACCGAAACCGGTTAAGTGTTTATGATATATAAAGTGAAGGCGAAATTATTAGTTTACCCTTTTATATCCCAGTGTTGCCCACAGGCAACAAAATGTTTTAGAGCTTATATTTAATACGCGGCAAGTAAATGTATATATTTTTTTCGATTACATATGTTAAGAGCTGATTATGGACGACACATATCAAAAGAAAAATCAAAAAATTCAATTTTTTTCAATACATAGATCAGTGCAAACATGTGTACAGTACCAAATTGTGTATACAGTCCAAAATATTTTAATCGTTTCGTTGAGTCTTATTGAGTCTTGTAAAAAAGAACCCAAAAAATAATTAAAAGTGTTTTTTTCGTCGATATTGAATTTGCTTTTGTTGATATTGGAATTGTATTTTTCGGAAAAATGTACTGTATCTCCCTAATGCAAGGGTGTAGCGTCGTTAAATTTTGTTCATATCCTATTTAGGATAATTACATTAAATCTGTGTACTATAAGGATACGAAAAGTACTAAACGGTACACAACATTTTACCATTAATATTCGACGACTGGGAGAGGTTAGATCTCTTATTTTGTGGGTGTATGTTAGTCTATATTGAACGAAACAGAGCACATAATCAATTTTCGGAAATTCGAACTAAAAATAGGACACATCCAAAACCATTAGCCTAGCACAACTAGGACTCTTGTTATACCCTACGCAACTATGTTGTAAGGGTTTGTAACGCCGCGAAATATTGGTCCTAGACCCACCTTTAAGTATACACAGAAACATATTTAATGAATATTTGCATAATTTCATTCATAGTTAATTTTGTCCATATTTTCCATTTTTGCCATATTCTATACGTATAGAAAAACAACCACTTAAAAAATGTAAACATTTCATTAATATCACAACTCTTTTCCTACTTCACCACTATTTGTCCGTATTTCTCCACCAAAGAAAAACACCTACATTCATTGTTCAGCAGAGATTTATTTTGGTATCGTCCTACGCCTCTCTTCTCACTAGGTGGTTGTAAGTTTTCGATTGTGTGGTTAGTTTTGCATTCCATTGTTTATTTATTTAAAATATTGTATTACATAATTCGCATATGTATTTTCCAAATTATGAAACAAGTAGTGATACGAGTAACAAACCCAACCGAATGTTTGGCATTGTATATCGAGCCATATTCGCCAAAAAACGTAAGCCTCAAATTTGAAATTTTGCAGGAGATGGTTTGTTTTAATAAATTCAGATTTAATAAAGCTATTATTTTGAAATTTAGAACTATAGTTTTGTTATAAACTAGTTTTGTTTTAAACTATAGTTCTAAATAGCAAAATAGTAACTCATCTTCTCCTGTAAAATTAAACGACAAGTAGTTTCTGAGCCGTAAAAACCCGGCCACCACCAACATTTTTTTTCACTCCCTCTGACAAAAAAACAGTATTTAAAGTTTTATGAATTGCATTCATAGTTTGCATTTTATTGTTTCTTCACTTAGTACACTGTTACTGACCTTTGCGTTGTGTTATAAAATTCGCATATGTATTTTTCAAATTGTTTCGATATAAATGCCAAATACAACATATGAAACAAGTGTTGATACGATCAACAAGCCCCTCGGAGTGTTTAACACTATGTACGATCTTTCCATGACGGAGGATAATAACATGTAAGGTAAACAAAAATAAACGTGCCGACGAGACTTAACAACTTATATAATATACGAATTATTATTTTCTGTGTATGGGATTGAAGCACGTATAATTTTTGCAAGTTCATATTATAAAAGTACGAAGAGTTAGTACATATTTTATTTTTTGAATGAATGTAACTTGAATTCTGAAAGTTGTAGGGGGAAAGTGGTTTTCGAATTGTGTTTAAATTTACTAAAATGGACTAAAGGGAATATTATACATTTAAGGGCAATATTAGGGAACGAACAATTTTAGAATAGAATAACATTTTGAAAATTGGCAACCGAATTGGCAACTCTAATATGATATGTTGGGTGGTTAATCTCCATACCAAAATTAATTAATATCGGTCCCTCATATAAATTACCTCCTAACTTGCTACATTTTGAGATTTTCAGACACATTTTCTTGCTCAAAATTACAACTATAGATCAATATAATGGTACCCCCAACATTTCCTATGTTTTGAATCAATATCGAAAATTATTTACAAATGTTTGTATGTCAATAAAGAACCCAGAATGCCATAGTGCAGGCACTTCAGTGGGAAAATTCGATTAAAAGGAGTTTGGTGTCTATAACCAATATTTCGAAGAACCATTATCCACCATAGTGTGGAGGGTATATTAATTTTGTTTTTCCGTTTGTAACTCATCGAAATAATCAGTTTCGACCCTATAGAGTATATATTCTTGATCAGCGTAAAATTCTATGACGATCTAGCCATGTACGTCATTTGAGATATATATCAAAAATTGTACACAGATTCGTCTTTTGTCTGCAGGCAGGTTAAGTTCGAATGTGGGATATATCGGACCACGTTTAGGCATACCTCCCTTATAAGTTTACATCAAATTTTCGATATTTTGGAGTTCTTGAGCGCGTTTTTAAACAGAATGCGCTGAAATTTGGGACATTGGGCTACTATTGGGTACCAAATTTCCCCACTAAAAATTATAAATATAGGTCCAATTTTTCTGGTAGTCCCACTTTTCAGTATTTTAGGGGTTTTGAACGTATTTTTCGTCTGAATAGGCATATTGGGTAGCAAATCTCTCCACAATTTTTCCGGTAGACCCCATTTACCGGTACCCAATTTTCGGAACTTAAGATTTCCTGAGTCCATTTTTCAATCGAATTCGCTGTAATTTGGTATTTTGTAATCGTATGTGGTAACAAATCTACCTCCCAAACATGATTAATATTCGCCTCTTTTAGAGGTAGTCCCCATATAACCCCCTTTTTATATTAAAAATAGATAACTGATTTATTCCGCGTTTTAGGTTTGTCCCCATATACTCGTATTCCGCAATTGTATTCGAAAGTATAGAATTCTGAGACTATTTAGTCATCTGTTGTATTCATTCTACTTTCGGCCATCTGTGTAATCGGCCCGCATTTACGTCTAGCCCCCATTTAATGATACCTCCGGATATCATTAAATGATTCAAAATGTTAGTTTATAAATTGAGCCATATCGGTCCTCAATTATGCATAGCACCTTATATAATGATAACTCTAAATATTCGGTAATTCCTACACAATATCATCAATATTGGTCCCGCTTTAGATATAGCCTCCAGAGACAGACGTATACATACAATTTCTTTCCATCAATGACAATTTTTATATTGAACCAACTGCTTCCATCCACCCACGAAATAAAATCCTGTGTACGTTGGTGATGACCTCATATAACTTTTCCATATAAATTGCAGTATTTTGGGGATTTTATACACATGTTCCACCCCACCATGCGTCGTCAAAATAGGTTCATATTTTGGGTTTTTGCGATTTTAGGAAAAATCTCCATTAACCCTTTCAGTGTCAAAAAAAATTTTGTCGGAATAAAAATCTAAAATTTTGTACTTAAAATCGTATGAAGGCACAGAGTTTAGAAAAAAAAAGCAATTCTTATTTTAACCCTCGGACAGTTTTGTCTGTCTTTCAGCAAAAACAAAGACATCAATTGTAACGGTACATAGGATAACCGAAAATTTGCAAAGGAAAGAGTAAGGAAGGAAGTAATTTTAAATGTCGAATATATTCGACAAAAACACTGAAAGGGTTAAATTATGTTAACATTTGTATTTGGTGTACATTATAGTTTACAACAATCGCATGGTAAAATTGTTGGTGTAGTTATATCTTCTTGTATGTTCCCTATATCTCATTTCTATTACCTATCAGCATACCTATGGTAGAGAGTATCCAAAGTTCGACCCGGCCAAACTTTACGCCTTTTTCACTTGTTATTTCTTATATCGCTAGAAGTAAAGATTCACAAAAATATGCGGCTTTGATAAGAATACAAATGATTATCTGGGACCAATTTTTTTGTGAAAAGTTCTTAGATTAAATTCGATACTTGAATAGTCACTGTTGAAAGAAAATTGATATGTTTTTTTCCGAATACTGAAAAATGTTTGATATAATGAATTATAATTATTTGCGGAATATGATATTTTTCTTGTTTGATATGTCTCACCACACTTTGGAGGCTATAATGGGTAGAATACCTCCCCTCAAAAAAAAACCTTTTGGATATGCCCATTTTTTTACATAATGTCATATAAGTTCGCCGTATGAACAATTACGGACTTTTACTTATTATTAAAGCTACCCGTTCATGAACGCCGATTTTATTTTTGTAATCCCTTACATAAAAAAGTTTGCAGAAGAAATATTAAAAACTTCATTAAACTTCAAAATTCATTAAAAAAAATCCCACTACTGTTTCGCGTTACTCATTGTATGGAAAATGTTTCTTAATTTCTTTTGTGTTTTATTTAATATAAAACAATTAAGATAAATTACACAATTAAGATAAATTACAAACCGTATTATCGTTGCAAGTTTTTACACCAGCCACATTACAGACTGACTGGCAGGCTAACAGTCGGGAGAGTAAAAGACAATAAAAATGTTGAGCATTACAAAAGCTCAGTCACTCATTTGGGAGAAGTGATGGACAACTGATGCAATTTTTTTTGAATAAGAAACACTATGCGTAACCTCAATACGTATTTTAATGATTTTGAAAAGGAAAAATAAAAAATGGGTGGAAAAATCTTAACAATAGAATGTCAAGTAACTGTTTTCAATTGTTATTACGGTTTATACAACAAACAATTGTATATCAGATATCATCATATTACACAATAATCACACTGTACAGTGTGACTACTCAAGTAATTGTAATTCTATCATATTTACACCTACACTAGTGATCATTTTTATAGGGTTACCAAATAAGAAATATTGTAATAAGTAGAATTAATGTAGGCATTAGGTCTCGTAAGCTAAGAAAAGTGGCGATTTTAATTATTTAGTGTAAATCGACACGATTTTTTTTAATATTAAAAAAAAGTAAAATTATTTTTTTTTTATTTTTCATAATTCTATACATTTAAAAATGTATGCGTATATTTTTCCCATCGTCTGTCAATATGCACTTGCTTTGTTGGTCATTATCAAAGTCATAGGCCACTTAAATGCATGCCATTCATTTACGAGCATATACGAATGAAACTAATAAACTCCAAGTTGATGTGAAGGTAATTCAAGTTTGCCCTCTAATACGAGAGCAAAAGATTACCTTCATTCGAAATTATTATAATCATTAAATCAGCAATAAACTATATATATTTTTATTAGGTCTTTAAGGGCATTTCCCAAATGAAACCTAATAAACATCTCTCTATTAAATAGTGCAACAAAATCAAATAACTTAATTAACGAATGTCAAGTTCAAGATAATTGCCATGAAGACGTATTTATATATGGTAATTATATGTTAATTTTTTATTATATTTGTTTTAAATGTCTTTCTCATGGTTGGTCGTTTCAATTAGACTATTTTTATTACACACATACGTGTATGTATGTATATCGAAGAAATAAATAAGATCAATGGAATATTTATTAGCATCTCCGGATGTGTAAATTTAACTATTTAAAAAAAATGATACATTCATTGATAATATAAAATTGTCAATAAACTTAATTCATTAAAGAGAATATAAGTTTTATTCTTATCATACTACAAAATTGGCCCTCGATTATCCAAATGCGAGGACTTTTAATAAAATAATTTCTTTTAAAGAGTATTAGTTTAAAAATCCAATCTTATTGTAGACCTTCAAAAAATAATTTATAAAAGTCCTCGCATTTGAATAGACCCTGAAAAAAGACACCCGAGGACATTTCCTATGCCACTGGACATCTTTTGCAAACCTTTGAACAAAAATTGTGGGAAATGATCAGGTCATGAAATTCATGACCTGAGAAATTGGTATGGAAAAGACTGAAGAACTTCGAATAATTGACCCATTTTACTGTTAAGATTTTTCCATCCCTTCTATGTTTTCTTTTCAAAATCATTAAAATACGTATTGAGGTTATGCATAGTATCTCGTATTCAAAAAATTGCATCAGTTGTCCATCACTTCCAACTGAGTGGCTGAGCTTTTGTAATGTTCAACATTTTTATTGTCTTGTACTCTCCCAACTGTCTGTCTAACAGTCTGCCAGTTTTGTATCTGTGTAATTTATCTTAATTGTTTTATATTAAAAAAAAAACAAAAGAAATTAAGAAAAATACGGAAACGACTGAAGAACTTCGTTGAGAAAACTGAGTTCCTAGAAATATAGGTAGTCCAAACTGAAGACTTTCGAGCCTTTTTATACCCTTCACCACCCTGTGGTACAGGGTATTATGTCTTTGTGCATATGTTTGTAACAGGCAAAAGGAAACGAGATAGACACATGATTCCTTTTGAAAATATGCAAACAAATCACTTTTTAAGTCGATTTATGCATGTCCGTCTGTCCGTCGGTCCATGCATTTTTGTTAACAAAGTACAGGTCGCATTTGTAATCCGATTTGGATGAAATTTGGCACAGTTCACTTATTTGGCCCAAGGACGAAATTGGGAAAAATCGGTTCAGATTTAGATATAGCTCCCATCAGCAACGTACACAGGATTTAATTTTGGGGGGGCCCGGTAGTACAAAATGAAAAATATAGCTGTTGCAAACATAAATTTACTGTGAAAAAAATTCATTTCCCCTGCGTACGTCCCTGGCTCCCATATATATTTTCGTCCGATTTTATGTAAATGATGCACTAAAGTCCCTGTATATCCTTCGATTTGCAGAAATTTGGCACAGCGTACTGAATAAAGCCTACAACGACGTGTGTTAAATTTCCTGTAAATCGGTTCAGATTTAGATATAGCTCCCATATATATTTTCGTCCGATTTTAGGTAAATAGTGCATCAAAGTCCCTATATATCCTTCGATTTGCACGAAATTTGGCACAGCCTACTAAATTAAGTCTAGAACGATGTGTGTTAAATTTCGTGAAAATTGGTTAAGATTTAGATATAGCTCCTATATATATTTTTGTCCGATTTTAGGTAAATAGTGCACCAAATTCCCTATATATCCTTTGATTTCAACGAAATTTGGCATAACATTCTGAATTAAGCCTAGAACGATTTTTTTTTTAAATTTCGTGAAAATCGGTTCAGATTTAGATATAGCTCTCATATATATTTTCGTCCGATTTTAGGTAAATAGTGCATCAAAGTCACTATATATCCTTCGATTTGCACGAAATTTGGCACAGCGTAATAAATTAAGTCTAGAACGATGTGTGTTAAATTTCGTGAAAATCGGTTCAGATTTAGATATTGGTCCCATATATATTTTTGTCCGATTTTAGGTAAATAGTGCACCAAAGTCTTGATATATCCTTCGATTTCCACAAAATTTGGCATAGCTTTCAGAATTAGGCCTAGAACGACGTGTGTTAAATGTCGTGAAAATCGGTTAAGATTTACATATAGCTCCCATATATATTTTCGTCAGATTTTAGTTAAATAGTGCATCAAAGTCCCTATATATCCTTCGATTTGCACGAAACTTGGCTCAGCGTAATGAATTAAGTCTAGAACGATGTGTGTTCAATTTCGTGAAAATCGGTTCAGATATTGATATATAACAAAAACGCGACGTCTGTTAGGATTAATTTGTAGAATATACCCAAAGTGGTGAAGGGTAGCATATAGTCGGCCCAGTCCGACTTTACTACTTTCCTTACTGGTTCTTTCTAGGAAACAGACTTTTGACTGGCTTAAGAGTACATGCAACTGTCAGACATGTGTTACAGTTAAGCACTCCTCTTTTCAACCGAACGCAATATCGTATTATATATACCCACTGAATCTTATAGTCTTGGGTATAATTATGTACTTTGTATATTAGACACCTTCCTCCTCCATCATTTCAAATAACCAGACACTTCTCCTTCAATGTATCTTCAAACTATGGTTACACCAATTGTTACACTTAATCCAAATGATGTATTACTAACAACAAACACTGGAATTAATAGAACGTCAAAATATTAATTAGGCCTTTCATGTAAAACCCTCCAATCCATTAACTTTACAAAAATTGCAACCACCATCAAATGATGTTGCAATGGACGGACATTGCAGCAACAACAACCGCGGCACAACATCGTTTTGGCTGTTTTGTATTGTGGAAATAGTGCAAGATATGCGTGCTAACAAAATGATGGCATAAAAATATTATTTATTATTATTTTTTATGAATGCATTTGAAATTCGCTTGAAATTCAATTGATATAAACATTTATCATTTATGATTTCAAAAATTACTGACAGTTTTGTGGCATTGAGATTGTTTTTTGTAGATTTTGATTTTATTCCAAAAAAAAATCACAATGGTTACCTAATATTATATGAAAGAACTAAAAGAAGTAGACTATTGCTATATAGTCCGTCTGGGTCATCCATTATAGTGGAGTGTAGTCGTCACTGTATTTTATAATTTTTGTGTGTCGCACAGTGTAATTTTTCAATCCAAAGGAAACATAAAAAATGGTTGAAAAATGTGTCCAAAATACCAAATATCGGGGATACAGTTAGATGTGGTATATACCAAAAAGTGCACCCGATATATCCCATTTTCAATATTAAACATGTTAGGAATGAAAATAATGTGTGCGTAAAATTTAAAAGCTCTATCGTAAATATTGCGAGATATATGGTAGCTTAAACTGACGGACATGACATAATTGAAATATAATTTTATTCTGATCGAGAATATATACATTATGGGATATCCGGTGAATATATAGGATCAGGTTTTGATATAGACCTAACCAGCCCGGTTTACCGTTAATCTCCAACATCGTAGCTGTAATTTGGTATTCTGGATTTTTGGGAGGGTGAAAATGTTATGTATATGTTTTTTTCACATAGCCTCAATTTGAAGACCCCTCATCATTTTGACTATTTGTATGGCCCCTAGGCCATAGTCAATCGAAATGACTGTAATTGAACCCTTCAATTACAGTCATTGAAATATGTCCGTATAAAACATAATCACAGCAAAATATTGGTCCATTGACTTTTAAATGGGGATTTAATTGTCTCGCACCATTTCATGTACTTTTATGGTCCTCGGCGCATTTTCCAACGGAAGTGGCTGTAATTTGGCACTTCATGTTCATAGTGGTTGAAAAACTTATTTGTAATAAAAACTTAATATAGGTCAATTTTCTAGGTCTCGCAAAATTACTCTTCAGGTAGATTAGAAATTATTAGAAATGATCAATGTTTGGAATTTTGTTTACATTGCCTCTTTGTACAAGTTCCGCGCATTTGAGGTTGATTAGAAATAAAACCAGATTTATTAAATCATAAGGTTAATTCGACTTTATTTTTGCTAATTTATTTCACGATGTACAACCTTTTGTTACTAAGGGCAAAGCTAAAGTAATTTCGTAAAGAGAATTCAAATTTTATTACACGTAATATTGTACGAAGGCTGATGAAATATTAACTATAAGTATGTACATATCGTATGTATATTTGAACATTGAGTACATGAAAGTAAAAAAGACAATAACTATTAGCAGCATCGTTGGCAGAAGCTGCGCGAGAATACGCTTATGACATTTTTAATGTTATGTGTATATCACTGTTTATGCATTAGAACGTTAACGGTGATATTCCTACGATGATGTTCGTATGATACCAACTGGTGACGATCAAACATATGTACCAGTATGTTGCCGGACGTAAATAAGATGTTGCTAGACTCGGTATGAATGTTGCTGTGACTTTTTAAAGGTGACCTTTTTTCTTTATGATGTGTTACAGTGTAGAAAAGAATTGTAGCACAACATATTGGTTTCGTTCATCATCAGAGGTATATTCATGTTCCTCGGCTTATTTTCCAACCGAAATGGCAGAAATTTTCAGATTCTTAGCAGAGAAACAATTTATTAGGAAAATATCTTAATATAGGTTAATTTTTGGCATAACCTCTTTGAACAAGTTCCTCGCATCTCAGGTATTTTCCAACAGAAGTGGCAGTAATTTTCCATTCCATGTTATTGGTGAGTATAAAAAATGCCCATATTGGCCATGTTTAGACATAACCCCCTTACAAATACTCAGTGTCATTTTAAGTATTTTAGGAGTCTCAACCACATTTTCCAATAGAAGTGGCTATAATTTGACATTTCAGATTATCAGTGGGTAAAAACTTCTTCCCAAAAATGTTTGGTATAACTCCATGCTCCATAAAAGGTCCCTTCCCCCTTACATAAATGTCCTTTTCAATTTTTTCTTTGATTATAGTCCAAGGCGTGCATTTTCCAGCCGAAGTGGCTGCAAATTGGACTTCATGTTCTTAGTGGGTAAAAAACATCTTCGGAATAATAGGTCAAGGTTTTGACAGAGCTCTCATATGAAGGTCACGATTCATTTTGTTTATTTTCATGATTCTAAGCGTATTTCCAACCGACGTGGCTGTAATAG
This sequence comes from Musca vetustissima, assembly GCF_032173495.1. NCBI lineage: Eukaryota > Metazoa > Arthropoda > Insecta > Diptera > Muscidae > Musca > Musca vetustissima. The sequence goes on from NW_026883500.1 coordinate 32,280, forward strand.
CGAAAGTGTTGCCCATTTTAGGTATTTTCATCTCCTTAGGCTCATTTGTAACTGAAATGAATGTCATACTATTTTTTAATATTTTATGTTACGAATTCTGAATGTATACCTACCAATTTATTTTTAAATTTTACTTTTTATTAATAAAAAAATTATAAAATTTTTAATTTTATCTATGATCTCGAATATTCTATCCGCAGAATAATACAAATAAAAAACGAAAGTTAGGTCAATGTTATTTACATTTTTGTCTAATTAAATATGTAGCAGAACAGAAAAAATACTTAAACAACAAAAGCAAAAAATGCAACAACCTGTCCATTCAATATATAATAATTTTATATACATGTACTTTTTCATAATACAATTAAAAAAAATTAACACTACTATTTTTTTTCAGTAATTTTCCATCTATTGATGTATGTGTTGATTGAACGACTCACACTGACCTAACCAATAAGTGTTGCTCATATTTGTTCTGGGCAATTTGATCTTGGCTTTTCGTGTTTGTTTTGGTGGCTCACCATAGACCTCATTTCCACATCACATCATCGCAACCATCGCCACAGTCATAGCCAGTTAGGGAGTAGACAACAAATTAAAGTAGCCAAGCCATACAACCAGCCAGCCAAACAGTCATTGTTCATGACCAGTTATTTCTTCGATCGATCGTTCGTTTTTTTTTTTTGAGATTAAAGCTGCACAAGAAAAAATTCAGCCAATCTTTTTAAAGGTAAACAACTTTTCTGTGTCACTACTGCTCAGCGTTGCAGAATAATTGTGGCGCGTTTTTTGGAGACATAGACAAGAAATTGCAGTATGTTCCAACCACTGCTGACAATGCACCTAACATCCAATTACAGTTGGAGCGAAAAGTCTGTGGTTGTTCTTGTTCTTGGTACAGGTCGCATTTATGATTCGAATTGGTTGAAAATTGGCATAGGTCACTTGTTTGGCCCCAGGACGAACCCTATTGAAATTGGGAAAAATCGGTTCAGATTTAGATATAGCTCCCATATATATTTTCGTCCGATTTTATGCAAATGGTGCACCAAAGTCCCTATATATCCTTCGATTTGCACAAAATTTGGCATAGCGTTCTGAATTAAGTCTAGAACAATTTGTGTTAAATTTCGTGAAAATCGGTTCAGATTTAGATATAGCTCCCATATATATTTTCGTCCGATTTAGGGTAAATGGTGTACCAAAGACCGTAAATATCTTTCGATTTCCACGAAATTTGGCACAGCGTATTGAATTAAGCCTAGAATGATGTGTGCTAAGTTTCGTGAAAATTAGTTCAGATTTAGATATAGCTCCCATATATATTTTCGTCCGATTTAAGGTAAATGGTGTACCAAAGTCCGTAAATAACTTTCGATTTCCACGAAATTTGGCACAGCGTATTGAATTAAGCCTAGAATGGTGTGTACTAAGTTTCGTGAAAATTTTGTCATTTTTAGATATAGCTTCCATATATATTTTCGTCCGATTTTACATAAATGGTGCACCAAACACCTAATGTTTGTCGGATTAACACGAAATTTTGCACAACGTATCAAATTGAGCGTGTATCAATTTTGCTATAAATTTTTTTCCATAAATTTGTCCCATGGTACGCAGACGACTCTAAATCTACCCGAATGAAATTAAATTTATCAAAGGTTGCAGAAAGACATGAGTATGTTCCTTCGAGGGAACATTGACATACAATTGTATGTACAATATACCCAAATAAAGGGTATGTACAATATACCCATATAAAGGGTACATAGTCGGCTAGTCCGACTTTACTACTTTCATTACCGGTTTTTACATAGCCTCTATATAAATGACCCACTCCACTTCGCCATAAGTGTCCAATATATGTTCATGTTTCTGCATAGTTCACTTATTAAGGTCCAGCCCCAATTTATGCATCTTGCGGATCCTAAGTGTATTTTCTTGCGAAGTGATTGTAATTTGTCACAACAGGTTCTTAGTAGTACAAAATTCATTCGCAATTTTTTAATATGGGTCCATGTTTTGTTAACGCCTTCAACTTGAGTTTCTGGAACCCCTAGTTCCCACTTGTACAACATTTCAATATAAGTCCATATTTTGATTTAGCTCCCTTTCAGTTGGCTGAAAATCGTTCGCTGGTGTCATACATTTTTAAACCATTCAAAATACCTAATATCGGTCCCAACCGTTTATGAGGGCTATGTCATTGTTAATTGCGGTTAGGAAGATTTTATTCCTTGGTTAAACGAAATACCAAATTACAGACTCAGACTGGGAAATTTTGCTAGGAACATGGAGGATATGCGTCTATGACCATCAAAATACCTAAAATATGGTGGGATCTTCATATGGAGGTTATGTCAAAACATATTCCTATATTAAACATTTGCTGCCCACAATTTACAACACAAATCAATTACACTGGCACAAATTCGAGCTCATGGTCTCCACATATTCGTAGAATACATGGAAGTCAAATAATCTCGTCTTGTTCTATTTAGATTACAGTGACCTCAATTTTGTCGCACAGTGTAATGCAAGTACGAAGAGTACGCACAAGGACTAGAGATAGAAGAATATGTATACAAAAATATTTCTCATTCGATTTGACTGAATAAATTTGGTCTTAAAAAAAGTTCTTCAGGAACATTAGAGTTTCCAACAATAAATTCATCAGACCATAACTCAACCAGTAAGGAAAGTAGTAAAGTCGGACTGGGCCGACTATATGATACCCTTCACCACTTTGGGTATATTTTACATATGTATCCTAACAGACGACGCGTTTTGTTATAAATCTATATCTGAGCCGATTTCAGGGAAACTTGCCAGAGACTAATTTATATAACATCAGTACTTTGTGTCAATCGCCTAGCTATTGATCTTTTCATGAAGCTTAGCAACATCGTTCTAGACTTAATTCAGTACGCTGTGCCAAATTTCGTGCAAATCGAAAGATATATAGGGACTTTGGTACACAATTAACCTTAAATCGGACGAAGATATATATCGGAGCTATATCTAAATCTGAACCGATTTTCACGAGACTTGGCAAACATCATTCTAGACCTTATTCATTACGCTGTGCCAAAAGTCAAAAGATTTCCAAGGACTTTAGTAGACTATTTACCTAAAATCGGGCGAAGCTATATATGGGAGCTATATCTAAATCTGAACCGATTTTCTCAAAACTTTTCACACATCATTCTAGACTTAATTCAGTACACTATGCCAAAATTCGTGCTATATCGTGGGAGCTATATCTAAATCTGAACCGAAATTTCGTGCAAATCGAAAGATATATAGGGACTTTGGTGCACCATTTACCTTAAATCGGACGAAGATATATATGGGAGCTATATCTAAATCTGAACCGATTTTCTTTGCACACATCATTCGTGAACTTATTAATTACGCTGTGCCAAATTTCGTGCAAATCGAAAGATATATAGGGACTTTGGCGAACCGTTTACCTTAAATTGGACGAAAATATATATGGGAGCTACATCTAAATCAGAACCTCTTTTTCCCAATTTCAATAAAGTTGGGCCAAACAAATGAGCTGTGCCAAATTTCATCCAATTCGGATCATAAATACGACCTGTACTTTGTTTACAATTTAACATGGACAGACAAACAGACGGACATAAATCGACTTAGAAATTGATTCTATGCATATTCTCAAAAAGAACCTTGGGTCTATCTCGATTATTTTTGCCTGTTACAAACATGTGCACAAATACATAATATCCTGTACCACAGTGTGGTGAAGGGTATAAAAATTTGACCTATGGTGAATCTTTCTTACTGGGCTCTTAATATGCTTTTCTCCCCATATAGAATTTTCTACCCACTGAAATATTGTTGCACAGTGCTATTTAAAGCACCCTACCTGCGAAGTCATGGTTCATTATTCGCAAAATATTGACAAGAGAACTTCATTAAAATTCGCAATGGCCATGGTTGGGTTTAGCACCAAATGTAACTTTAAGTATTATAACTACAATTATATTTAATATTTTGTTTTTTTTTTCAATTGTTATTACAATCTTTTCATGAAATGTAAATCTCCTTGATTTTTCATTTATTTGTTTGTGTGTGTGTGTATGGCCAATGCCTACCATTCATTACCAATTGAATAGTTAAATTATCACGATAAGTAAATAAGTATGTAGTTCAAGTTTAACAACAATAAGAAACAAGATTTGTTCGAAGGTTTCTTTCACGAAATATGTAGTACCTTATACTTGGCAAAATATTGGTTAAGATTAGGTGTTGCTTGTATATACCTACATACCAACAATGTACAACATGCTATTATCACCTTTTGACCAATAATTGTTTAAAGTTCGTTTTGTATTGTTTTTCTTGCATTACGTTTTGGTTTACTTTGCATTATTCCCGGTTAATTTTTGTAATATGAAAACAATCTCGACTAGCTGTGTCGGTATAGACATGTGTGTCCGACCGTCCGTCTGGCCACTCTAATATGTAAACACGGTACAGGCCAGAGTTATAGACCAATCTTCACGAAATTTTGCATGTAAGTCCGGTTCTGGCCAATGAAGACCCATATTGTTTTCGGCAAAGATCGGTTTATATTTAGGGGATTAAATGGTAGCTCTAGAGGCCACAATTATGACCTGAACTTCACGAAATTTTCCATCAGGAAGGGAATCTGGCCAAAGAATAATCATGACTTCGGGTAAATGGAGCCAGACTTTTGTGTAAAAAATTACAACATTATTATTCTGGGGCTTATATATTTACTCCTGAAGGACATAGACCCGAGAAGTTGATAGGAGGAGTGGTCGGCCTTTAAATTGATACCAATTACATTGTTGTATGTACTCGGATGTGGGAGTTATGCGTAATTATATTTTTTAGTATTACTACTACACCACTAGAAATCACTTTAACATTTTACATAAAGTTCCGGTTATGGTCAAGGGCGACGCCTATATTTGTCGGTGATGTTGAGATTATATTTAGGAGGTGTAATGAACCGAACACTTTATTTTTGTCAGATTCTAGTCGACATTATTACATGCAGAACATCACATATTTTACACGGTGAAACCTAAAGTGACCAAAACCTAAAGTGACCAAATTTATATTTATGGCGTAAATATTCACCCCGGGATCTAAATCTGAACCGATTCCAACATAACGTGAAACATCTTATGTTATAGTAACTTCAGTACATTGTACAAAAGTGTGTGTCAATCGGTCAAACTTTTATTGCACAATTTAACGATTTTACATTAAATCGGACGAAAATATATATGGGAGCTTTATCTAAATTTGAACCGATTTTCAGAAAACTTAGCACACATCTTTTTATACTTAGCATGCTATGCCAAATTATATATGAATCGATTTTTTTCCAATTTTAATATGGGCCAAATAGTCCAATTCCGATAACAAATGCGACCTGTACCTTCTTTACTCAGAAATTGATTCTATGTATATTCTCAAAAGAATATTTGTAATAGGCACAAGGAAACGAGGAAAGGAAACAAACATATTCACAAAGACATAATACCACAGTGTGGTGAAGGGTATAAAATCGACTTTTTTAAAACTGTTCTGTGAAGGAATTGGTTACCAAGGTTCGGAAATGTGCTTACGTCCTATACGTCTATAAAGTCTGGATTTTTAGGGCACTATACCCAAAGATCTGCCAATTGAAACAGGCTTCAAATACCGAAAATTGTGCGGTGTTTTTTGATACCCAATTAACTGAGCTTCTAAAGGTATGGCAATCGGTATACTATAATTTGCGCCATTGGCCAATATTTCGTAGTTTCAGATACTCTTGGGCCACACAATCTACACTACTATGTTTAACAATTATATAAACATATACAAAAGTGCAGGCGGTGTTGCCGTCATATATGTACCCTCAGCCAATGGTATGCGCAGGTCTAGCTTTCAGTAAAAGATTACAACATGCAAAGTTTGGACTTTCAATTTGCTCGATATTGAATTAACAACTTTTAAGATATGTTGACCCTGTGCCAGAAGGTATATAGTGACGGGTTCCATCTTCAGCCATAATCTAGGTAAGGATATTCCGTTAGCTTCATATGAGATGCAGAAGTTTTCAAAATTATGGCCCTTTGTGGGGAAGGTACCAGAATAAGTGAACCGACAGATCCAATCTTTGGACATAATCTAGATAAGATAAATATATTACGATGTGCAAAGTTTCGATAAAATTGGATATTCCGTTAGATTCATATTAACCGTTTTTGCGGGAGGTATTAGAAGGAATGGTCCGCTAAGTCGCAATTTTCAACATTATACAGTCATGGTTATAATGTTAGGTTGCGCAAAGTTCAGTTCAAATCGAATAGTCCGTGATATAAGTAAATACATTTTCAGCAAAGTTTTAACCATTTTGTATATTTTGAGGAGTATACCGATGGGTTCCATCTTCGAACTTGATCTTAGTTCGGAATAAATATTACGATGTGCAACATTTTAATGAAATCGGTTGCTCCCTTCGAAACGGACGGGCGACATTTGTAAATCGACTCCAAATTTTCTGAAACGAATTTGGTCCAAAGAAACATGGGGTCTAAAACCAATGTTTCTCATTAGACATACGGCTGAGGGTATCAAGAAACTATGAAAAATATATTGTTCCAAAAATAAATCGATCGGATTTGATATCGTGATATTTTGTCATATATGTCCATTTAGATACACTCAGTCTATTTCATTATCATTGAAAAATGCTGCAAACAAAAGCTTTTGAAAATATATCTACCTCGTCTATGCTAATCTAAACGATTGAAATTAAAATAATGCAGTCCTTTGGCAAAAGTATTTATCATGCCTAATGTTTGTTTTATCAACACACCATTTTAAAATATTGAAATTTCGAAAAGTTTAACAGTCTACTTACTTGTGGTAGCCACTGCTGTGTTGCTGTTATTCCCTGGCGATTTTCTATTAGCATTTGATCGGCCGACATGATTAGCTGAACTATTTTTCGATTGTAATGTTTGTCCATTCTCTGTGGCTGTTACAATTTTCCGACCATTACGTTCCGATGATGTTGGCGTTCCATGTTGGCGATTTGCTGATCTATGGTTGGAGCTATCGTTGTGGTTGTTCCTTCCAGCATTTGTTGCCAACGACGACGAACTGTGATGATTTGAATTACGTGAGGTTGTGGATGGCACATTTGAATGTTGGGAATTTTTCTGTGTACTACCACTAGCGAGACGTGACTGTGATTTAGGCTGTATTGTGGTTGTGGCTATTACCGCCGTCGTCGTTGTTGTCGTCTTTGATTGTTGCTGCCGACCCAAATTGGTGAGAGAACGCAACGTGGATGCAATGGTTGATTCTATTACATTTGTGTGGGAAAAACGTGATCGATTTGCATTTGCTGGTGGTGCGGAACGATGCTGTTGCTGCTGATGTTGTTGTTGTTGAGGTTGACCCCTTACTGCAGTGGGGTGACTTTTTTGCACTGCTGGAGGTATATCATATTGTTGCACAACAATTTCATTTTGCTTTGATCCGCCAGCATTGTGTCTTCTCGTAATATGCGATGTAGTTTCCGCAGGAGGCACGTGTGTAGGCAGAGTTAAATATTCATCGGATTGATTTGGAGGTCTTCTTTTGGGGGATTGACGTGCTCTATCACGTTGATGTGTTGTTGTGGTTGTGGGTGTTGCAATTTCTTCTCTTCTTGATGCACTTTGACCACGATTTTCTTTTCCACTTCGAGATCTTTGTCCTTCCGCTGTTCTGTACGTTGTTGTTGTGGTGGAGGGAATATTTTGTTGTTGTTGTCTTCGGTTAGTTGAATTAACATTATTATTAAAAGTTCCCTGAACAGCCCTCTGTCTTAAATTTTCCCCTGCGACCTGTAGCACTTCATTTGTTTGCCCTGTTAACTTTTCACCAAATTTCAATGGCTTGGCTGGCGATATCTGCTGCCGAACAGCATTTACTTCCGCTTGTGATGTTGCATAAGTGGCCGCCACAAAAAGCAGCAACATACCACATGTTGCCTGCAACAAATAGTGGTCGAGCTTGGTTTTCATAGTTGTTTATAGGTGACTTTCATAAAAAACCTATCTATGGATACTTTTAAATATAAAAACACACGTATACACCGACCGACCGGCATATATACCGACACACATAAATTTAGTTTTTGTTTCGTTTTGTTTTTTATGTTTTCTTAATTCGCATTGATTTTATTTGATTTTTGTTTATGCGCAAGCGCGTCTAGTCCGGTTGACTTTACGCAGCATCTAAGAGAATGTATGTTGAGGTCAGGTTGACCTTAAAACACCATTGTGGGGCTAATCAACAGCAACAGCCGCACCATATATGAATGGGGTTATTGTTCTCCGAGCTTTTTTTGTGTATTTTGATTATAAATTTCGATTTCGTTAAGATGCCGAATAAAAATAATAAAACCAAAACAAATCAAATGGTGTTGATTGCCCGTTTATTGATCAACGATTTTTTAATTAAATTAATGACAATTTTTTATTGATTTCTGTTTTTTTTTTTTTTTTTTTGTTTGGTGGTTTGGTTTCTGTTTTTTTTTTTATTTTGTTTATAAACTTTTTTAAAACAATTTTAAATTTGATCAATTATTTTTCTTAAGCTGTGTTAAACCTTTCGTCACTTTTTGTTAAATGTCTGCTGTTAACGTCTATGTTCCGCTCGCGTGCTCAATGGTCGAAGTCTCGTTTTCGACTGTTGTCTGTTTGAAACTCCAATTCTTTAGCTTGCGCACAGATTCGCGCATTCGCATTAAACCTCAATCGCTACCATGGCTGCTGCTGTTGTTGTTGGCTTAGCACTGCTCTTACCACTGACTCCAATGGCATGGCATGCATCCGTCCATTTCTTCTCTTGCTCTGATGTTTAGCTAAGCAGCTAAACATCAAAAATACCAATAGCAGCAGTAGGAGCGATACTACTTATGCACAGTGGTTACAATATTGAGAGTAATTTTGTGTAATTTAAATATTTTAATATAAAATATGGTATTGAAAAATTAAAATCGAGAATTGGGGGGTTCCCTTAAAACAGTTTTATGTTCGATTTTCAGCTCCTTGGCGATGTTACGATTGCTAACATGCAGGTCAACTTCGATTATTTCTCCGATTTTATCGACATTTTCAACGACCGGCCTACCTGTGCAAGGTGCATCTTTAACATCAACAAGTAAAAAAGGGTAAGTCGGCGTTGCCGACAGATATATACCCTCACTGATCCTTCTTGTTGCATCGGACTTGATCAAGGCTTGGTAAAGATAACAGATTTTGCATAGCTTGGTTTAAATCGGAAATTCCATTCTTCTAATATTGGATTCATAAATATTAAGCATTTTGTCCCTTTGTGGGGGACCAGAAGGAGTGAACCGATTAGTCCCATTTTCAAATATGATCTAGGTTCGGTTAATAGAATAGGTTGTGCAAAATTGGGTTCAAACCTGATTTCAATCGCTTGATATTGGATTTATAAATATTGATATTTTTGACCATTTGTGGGGAAGGTACCAGAAAGAGTGGAGCAATGGGTCGAGAAATAAAGGTTGTGCAAAGTTTGGTTTAAATTGGGCATTCCATTCGCCAGATATTGGATTTATAAATATTGAAAGTTTTGAACATTTGTGGGGGAAGTACCGCAAGAAGTTGAACAATGGGTTTCATTTCCCTACTTGATCTAGGCTTGGTAAAGGTAATAGGTTATAAAAAGTTTCGTTAAAATCGTATAGTCCGTTTGCATGATATTATAAAATCAATTTTTAGTACAAGTTTCACCGTATCAAAGTGTATATACCCTCATTGCCATAAGCCGGAGGGTATAAAAATTTCTGTATCTACGAAACCAAAATTGCACATTAGCCACTTGACATGCATTTTCGCCTTTGTCAAAGAAAAACTGTTAAATTTACCGAATTTTCTCTTTATTCACTTCCATTTTTAACACCCTGTAACTCACAATTGAAAACAAAAACCAGCAACATATTTTTTTACTGCGAAATGTCACCCTTCCAACGAGCATACATCTGAAATTGTTTGATACTTAATAGAAATCTATCAGTACAGCCATCTGCCGAAAAAATTATGGATTTTTATTTCCTCAACCTAATATAAAATTAGAGCAAATATCGTTGAAAAACCTGCCCTAAAACCCCAAAATGTCGAAATTTGTAATGTGCGTAATATAGCGAATACTCTAAAAAGGGGACCTTTATTGATAATTTATAGTATTGAGATTTTCTCCAATACTAACTCAAAATACAAAATTACAGTAATTCGGTTGAAAAAAATCTGATATTTGGGAGGTACTGTTACATGGGGTCTAACCTAAAAAGTGGACCAGTTTTGTTATTTTTTAAAATTGAAACCCAATGAGCACTGGCACTCCTCTTGGATATACAATGAACTTCTAAGGGTCGATCTTTCTACAGAGATAAATATATACGCCACAGAAAACACATTTTATAATTTTTCACACAAAATTCTGGGTCCATTTTACCTGCTTAATATTAACCGATCTTCATGAAAACAGAAACATGAAAACTTTATTATACAATGGTCAGATCCCTTATAATGGACAGACTGGCGGACGGGGGCACACAAGGCTATAATACCCTAAAAACATAGTTGTGTAGGGTAAAATTATAGCCAATTCGGTTAAAAACCTGCCCAGCTTCCCTAAAATGTAGAAACATGTTGATAATTTCTTTGTTTGCTACCCAATGAGAACCCAAGTATCTAATAAGGTTCAAAAGCACCCCGAAACAAAAAAAAAATACTTTGGGGTACTGTCATACTGTCCCTGTACCAAAACGTGGACAAGTATATTCAATTTTCAATAACTAACACCATATGAGTAGTAGCAACTTGATGTTAACAAAGGACTTTCAGACTTGCGAACATGGCTAAATTGATATAGAATTTAATTCTGATCAAGAAAATCCCGTTTCCAACCCAAGACATTAATAATTCAATTCAAAAAGGTTATAGCTACAATATCCAAGAGAACTCAATATTACTATCCTTCAAAATACCCCAATATCCATTATATTGCTTTCAATAAATAAGTATTCGATACCTCCAAATAAAATATAAATTTATTATTTATTTATACAAATTCATTACTAATAAACAGGATAACTCTTTGCCAGCCGATCTTCCAATGCAATGAAATATAGAAGCGGCATTGTTATATGTTAGAATCTATCAAATTCTATAAATATTCAAAATTCTGGAATTTTACAAATTTACTATTTTGGACTTTGCTGTTATCGGATTAATACGACTAGATCGTTCTATATGAAAACCCCCTTTATATTTAAAAAAAAAAATAATGTGTCCCCTATCTAAACATTTCAAAAACACTCCTTTTGTAACCACTGTACTGTTATATTCAAACCACCTTAATTGTGGAAAATCATACTCAATATCAACAACAACAAAAACTAAGTTGTTGGTGTTCAGACTATTCGTGTACGACTTTAAAATTTAAGTCACTGAGGCTCTATGCCGCTGTGTTTAAGGTGGTAAATTTTTGTTTTATTTTGGACGTTTTTCAATTCCACACTCTTCTCACCTATCGGCTGAAGTACGAAATATTTTGTTGTTGGATTTTTTTATAATAGTATTATCATTTTTATTAGTGTACTTTTGTTTTTAATGGTGTATTAAAACCTCCTGAATTTATGGCAATAAACGTGAATGTTAGCCCCAAAAAATATTATTCTTCACATATTTCAATGTAGCAACAAATGTTTTTTTTTTTTTGCTTTTTTAATTTAATTTTTAATTTTACAATAGACTTTGTGCAATTTGTAATTGTTGATTTTTTTTTACTTTTAATGAGAATTACCAAAGTCCAATTACCAATATTTTTGTTGACCCATCAACAAAAGGTTTGTAATTTGAAAAACAGGAAGTAGTAGATTTTGGTAAATGTCATACTACATTTTCTAAAGTTCAAGTTACACAAAAGGGCTGCTGTAAAGTTTTTCAAATAAAAAATGTACCTCCGATTAGGACTTTGGTTTGCCTGAAGTAAAACAAAATAAGGGGTTGCTATTAAATTGTTGAATACTCGCTGTCTTACGATACGTTCTCTGAACTATATAGGTTCTCTCCTTTTCGTATTTTGTAGTCAAAATTTAAAATAATTACCCATAACAATAATTACCTATAACAAAACGTATAAATATCCAAAGTATATTTTTATTGTCGAAAGCAAAGCTCTAAATTCACCTAAACTATATCCTAATTATTCTACCTTAACAATATTATTGTTAAGGAATTTCGACGTGAAAATCCTTTTCAATATATTCTTCTCCCTCTTTCTTTTTCTCCATAAATAACCTTATAAGAATAATTGTAGCGAAATGCTTTTACTTCAACTTGTTAAAAAAAAACCCCGAAGTCTTAGGCATATAACAGAACATCTTCCCAAACACCCTCCCTCAAATATATTTTTTCTCGAAACTTTTTTAAGTTTTTTATTTTAATACAACATTTTAATACGTTATTTTATACAAAAATAGCTTATATATAATATATTTAGGATAAATCATATTAATAGTTCATATACATTTTTGATTTCAGTTGTTCCAGTGGTCGGACGTCACATGCCGACGAGAATAAATTTTAGTTTAATAACTAAAAACAAATAATAAGGTATGTACAAATTTAAATTTTGTATTCATTTTTAAAGCTTTCAAATAAATTAATGTTTAATGTATTTTTCTACTTACGAAATTCCCACAACGCATTAACCATTCTAATTTGGCATGGCAATATTATAACTTTTCGAAAATCAGTTATTCTCTAGCGCACACAATTTCCTTTAAATTGTCTTTATCTATGATTTAAAGTTTTCTGCCTCCAAAAACTATTAAAAATCTCAATGATAAAGCTTTGAATAATATCCTCCAATTAGATCCCAAAATATTGTAGAAAACACTCTTCTATGCGGCTATAATATTCTCTATTCAAATCCCTTACAAGTAAAAAAACAAGTGAAAATGTCGGGGTCGAATACGACTGTAAAACGTGGCTCCAAAACCGAAAATACCGTACACCATTTAGGGTAGCCACTATTCCATAAAAGTTTAATGATCGGATGCAAAAAAATATATTTGTTTTCTATTTATCTCAAACCTACACTAATTCAAGAAGGTCCCTTTTAGATTTTCCTAATTTTCTAACATGATTTTGGCCGAAAATATGTAATTTTTCCAAAAAAATATGTAATTTTCCCACTTCATATGTCCGTCATTTTCTTAATTTTTGTGCGATGTTAATTATCCTAGTTTCGGACTTTCCAGTGGTCGGAAATAATGCCCATCGTTGAAAAGAATGACTTTTCTTTAATTACAAAAAAGACCTACAAAACAACAACAAGAACATTATGTCTATTAATTTTCTTATCCTTTAAGTCTTCACGAACATATATGCAAAGAAACAAGACTTCAATATAATACGTACATTGATTTCCCCGCCGTTTGAAAATGATCAACATTTCAAATCGAAAATGGGTGGGTTCCCTTATGCAGTATTTAAGATTAAAACCGCCTCTTCTATCCTATATCTCGTGGTGTTAAGTTTTAGAACTCCTACCACTTATATTACTGGAACAGTTTTTGGTTCATGGTTTAGATCATCACAGCATCACAACAAATAAGACCCTCTATACGGACTTCTCCATTACGTTAAATTGCTAAATATTTAATTATTCTGCAAGACCATTTCACACATTCTATACATTTCATTGGTGTATTCTATGTATGTGTATTCTATGTATCATCACAAAAATCTGGAGTGTTAAGAAAATTTAATACGTTAAGGTCTTTTGTATTATTATTAATATCCTGAACAAGTGTGGAGCCCCTTATTTCTGGAAGTATGGACATCCGCATTAATAACATGTAAACAAATTTTTGATACGTTCCATCATGAGAGATATTAAAAATAAATAAAAATGAGATATTAAAAATAACTATATTCGTTCTCGATTTTTATGTGGGGGCTATGCCATCGCAAATTGCTGCCAGGAGAAAGCAGTATATCAAACAACAGATACTAATTTTTGGAAATATGCCTAGGATGTTGAACATATCGAAATTGACTTGTGACCTATGTGGAAACATGGACTTATTCATGAAAAATGCTTTGTAATAAAGTTGCTTACTAACAAGATCGCGGAATGCAAAATTACAGTCAATTCGTAATAGCAAAGATAGCACTTCAGTTGGAAAATGCGACGAGAAACACATGTAAACGTGCTGGACTTGTATATGGGTGCAAATGTAGAACGATATTGATGATTTGTGGTATGAAGATTTGCCCGTAATGAGAATTAAAAATATATAATCGCAGCCAATTCAATTGAAAATGTGTTTGAAATCCTTAAAATATCGAATATCGAGGGTTAAATATAGATCTAAAATTGAGCATTGAAAATGGGATGTACGTTACCCATCAACCAACCCAATATTTTGGATACCCAATTTCGTAACGTACATCCCATTTTCAATGCTCAATTTTAGCTCTATCTTAAATATTGCGAACTCTATTTCTACTGACAGACGTATATGGCCGGGCTTTAAACTTGACGTAAGTCATCATATACATTGTCCGTTTTCTAAAGAAATATTTATGATTCGCATTATTTTATTATTTACTTTATATTTTATGAGAACAAATGCGTCAAATTCTATTTATATGAATATTCTCCAATTTCTCTATTTGCAATTAATGCCACGTTTTTTTATTTCCATACAATTTATTTTGGATATACTATTCCCTCAGAGGATATAGAAAAATACCAGTATTTGTCCCACTAATAAACTAAAACCATAAATGTGGTTTGTCTACTGGTTCAAATTACGTTGCTCTGGTAACATAGACTCAATGCCACAATTCAATTTATTTTGTAATAGAGCGTATGTACTGCTTGCTACTCATATAACCAGTCTGTGCAACAAGTGTCGAATTTGTCTTTACCATTAACAGGAAGTTACATTCATTTTTCTTTTCAACAAAAAAATATAGCTGGTTTTTAAAACGAATGGGAAAGGATGTCAACACCCAAGCAATAAAAACTAGATGAACATGTAAACTTTTCGTTAAATCATTAATAATTGACAAGTTTATAGAAAATAAAAAATAAATAAAATGTGTGTTTTAAATATCTTTTTTATTAACCATTGGAAAATGTTTTTCCAACAATATGAGGAAAATTTAGTTATTTATAAAACACCCCCACTGGCCATATTTAACTAAAAAAAATGGTGACGCATTCCATTTGCACTGTGTGTGCAACAAAAGTCCATAAGACTTTCTAATGGTTGGGGTGTGGCGTTTCTCTTCATAGATGTGGTCATCAAAAAAGCGGATTTAATCCAACTGTAAAAGAAAAAACAAAGAAGAAAAACATTAATAAATTTGAAGGTAAAGGGAATGTGTACAAATGCAGTCTCATACCTTCTTGAAGCCAATGTCGTTGGCGTATTCTCTGAAGCATTGACGGCAGATGTTCAAGCCATATTTACGGAT
Source organism: Musca vetustissima (assembly GCF_032173495.1). Lineage (NCBI taxonomy): Eukaryota > Metazoa > Arthropoda > Insecta > Diptera > Muscidae > Musca > Musca vetustissima. The sequence goes on from NW_026883500.1 coordinate 47,855, forward strand.
CAAACCGTGACGGTTAGAGCAGGCACGGCTGTAATGAAAAACAAATATGTATTAATTTATATGTTTATTGCCACTATAACAAAAATAGAAAAAAATAACATTTGGTTTTGTTGTTGTTGTCTTCCTCATCACTATATGATATCCCCCCACATAACAGTAATGAAGAAAATTTTAATGTAGCCACCCTTAATTAAGGAAAATGCAAAGATTAATT
>NW_026883501.1:0-48860 GCF_032173495.1 Musca vetustissima
TGTTTAAGGCTGAGATTACGTATTGCTTTTAATGTGGAAAAAGAAAACACACACACACAGAGAACGAGAGACAGAGAGAGACAGAGAGAGAGAGAAAACTATCCACTAATAACGATTATCCTATTTGCATAATATGACAGCAAAACGACAAATAACTAAAACTAAACAAGTAAAGCGTTCGGGTGGATGAGGAGGAACGGGATATGATCTAAGCATATATCTGACTGGGAACTTAAAACTTAGGTATGGGCAACTGACGTAACTAGTGACATGAACTATGACATCGAAACCATCTCAACAATAATAAAGGAGTTGTAATGCCGGGACAAAATGCTGGGCTAAAGAGAACAAACAACAACAGCAAAAAAAAATCTCCAGGACTTGAAAGGCTGTCTAACAACTTTGCATCTCACAAATATGTAAGGATAATACACGAGACATTCTAATGTTGTATAATGGGGTGGCCAAAGTTTAACAAAAAAAGTAAGTGAACAGGACATGTTCCCTAGCCTTACAGAGCACCATAAAAAACCAAGTAGGGAAGAGGTGAGGGCCAAGAGCTGAAAGAGGAAGTAAAAGGCCCTTCCCTAAGTGGGGTATACATTACACACAAAAGTCATGGATATAAGTTTTTCTCTTTGTAGTTTTTTTCCTTATTTGCAACCCAGTAGGTGGAGGAAGAGAGCATCGGTATGGCATGGAACAGTCAAAAGGAAAGACATATAAAAAATTACATTTTTATTGCAACAATGCTTTTCATTTTTGTTTTGCACAACAACAAAAATGAAGCAGAGAAAAAGAGGGCAATTAAAGTCAAATAAAGACAGCTTAAAAAGACATTGAAACGTTGAATGTCAGCATTCAGACAATAACTACAACAACAACAACGTTGTAAACTGAACTGAAAAAAATAAGGAAATATGGAAATTTTATTTTCTTTTATTACGAAAAAAAATTAAAACAAACATTGGAGTAAAAAGTTAACGAAACACTTGCATTTATTGCACGGAAAGAGGTAAATAAATGTTGAAATAAAAATCCAACTAGGCAGACAGTTGGTAATTATTGGAGATGTAATGGCAATTTTACAGGTCCTTACCCAGCGCAATTTTTTTTCAAAATATTTTAAAAATTCAAAAAATATTTTTCAGGGTCTAACAATTATTTAAAAATATTTGTATAGTCTCATTAGACAGTGGTGGATTTTTTATACCCTACACAACTATGTTGTCAGGGTGCAGCCCCAAGAGTTTGCAACGCCGCGAAATATTGGTCCTAGACCCACCTTTAAGTATACCGATCGTTATATCTAGACATGTGTGTCTGTCCATTATAATTTGTAAACCCGATATAGGCCACAGTTATGAACCAATCTTCACGAAATTTTGCATGTAGGATGGGTCAAATACAAAATTTCTGTCTGTTTTTCTGGTCGCACCAGAGTCCGCAGTTATGGGGCCTAAGAATAAGCATGTCTGTTTTGATAAAGATCGGTTAATATTTAGCGGGTCAAATGGACCCTGAATTTTGTGTGAAAAATTACAACATTTTTATTCTATAGCGTATATTATTACTCCTGAAGGACATAGAGCCGAGATATCCAAGCGGTGTGGTTGTCCTTTAAGTTGTAGTATGTACTCGGATGTGGTGCTAACGTACTCTGTTAATATTTAGTAACCCATTTCCACACTAGTAGGCGGAAATATAGCGCCGATGGCTTTGAAATTTGGTCAAGGACAACGCCTATAATTTTCGGTAATGATCAGTTTACAATTTTGGGATAAAGTGCAGCTCAATACGTCTAACAATGTCGATGTCCGAGAATAGCTGGTACAACTTATGACTCATTCGACGGCAATATTCACCGTCAACGCAGATCGGCCCATAGATATTTCGGAGAATTTTTCGCTCAAACACTCCAAGAGCTGCCTCATCTGCTAGCGTAAGTGGCCATGCTTCAGATCCGTATAACAGCACGGGTAGTATCAGCGTCTTGTAGAGTGTGAGTTTGGTCTGGCGGGAGGTGGCGTTGCTTTTGGGTTGTTTGCTCAGACCATAGTAGCATCGATTGGCCATCACTATCTTTCTCCGAATTTCAAAACTGATGTCATTCGTTTTATTTATGGCGGTACCAAGGTATATACAAATCTTTGACTACCTCGAAGCTTTAGTTCTCAAGTTCCACAGTTGGTCCGAGCCTACTGGAGTCCAGCGCGTTGATACCATCAGCTTGGTCTTCTCGCCGTTTACTGCCAGACCCACATTAGCAGACTCCTTCTCAATTTGTTTAAAGGTGGCTGTTACTGCTCTCAATGTTCGACCCATTATGTCGATGTCATCGGGGTAGGCGAGAAACATGTGTTGTTTGGTGTACAGAGTGCCATTTCTGTTCACTTTTGAACAGACCTTTTACAGCAGTATGTTAGAAAGGTCAAACGACAAACTGTCACCTTGTCTGAATCCTCGTTCGGTATTAAAGGGCTCCGAGAGGTCCTTTCCGACTTTAACTGCTGATCTTGTGCCAGTTAATTTTGCATAGCCGAATTAATTTTGCAGGAATGCCAAACGCAGACATGGCTTTATACACCTCTGAACGGATAGGGCTGTCGAATGCGGCTTTATAGTCGACGAATAGGTGGAATATGTCGATGTGTTTTTCGTGGTTTTTTCCATAATTTGGCACAGAGTGAAAATCTGGTCGATTGTGGATTTGCCAGGTCTGAAGCCACATTGGCATGGTCCAATAATGTAATTGACCATTGGCGTCAGTCGTTCACACAGTACGCTGGATAGAACTTTATATGCGATGGGAAGAGACTTATTCTTCTACAGTTGGCACATATCGCCTTGTCTCCTTTTTTGTGCACGGGACACAGGATACTGACGTTCCAATCATTGGGCATTCATTCTTCTAGCCAAATTGTACTAATCAGCAGGGGCATGCTCCTTACCAGCATCTGACCACCAGTCTTGAATATTTCGAGTCGACCTATAGGCCATAATTATAAGCCTAACATCACAACCCACGGTGAAGGGAATGTGGACATGTAATTAAAATGACTGTACTGAATATTAGTAATATTCGGAAAATATGTCAGTGTAAGGAAGAAGTGCTGTTGACCTCTAATCGTGCAAGATGGTGCAACTATCACTAAAAATTGCCCAGGCTCGGGCAACTTTTGTGACTATACTGCTCCGTCCGTCTATACTGTCCCGCTCACTGTTTTTTTTTTTTAAATATTTCTTAGGGCTTTTAGCTAAGTAAAATTAAAATAAAGATGTTGATTTTATAAAAATATTTTTGGCAGGGTCCTTAGACAGACGTGGATTTTATAAATATACATTTTTGTGTCTTTGGATTTTTAAAAATATTTTTAGGGTCCTTAGATTCCAAATAATTTTTCTATAGACAACAACAACAACTTCAATCGACATAATCAAGTGCCTTCATTGTTTTCAATTTCAAAATTTGTTTTTAATGCAGCTAGAACATCATTCACATTTGTATTTTCGATCCTTTGTTGCTGTTGTTTTCTCGCACAAGCACTTACAACAACTTTATACGAAATCGAACAACAACAACAACACAAATATTCATTCACGCAGCAGACAATTGTTAACATACTCAGACATATTGGCTCTCTGGTACATTAAATGCAATTTGTTGGCTGTCTTCAAATGCATCATCATCAGCATCATCACCAGCAAGGACTTTTTCCAACACTCCGCCATCATCATCACCACAATCGGCAGCAGGAGCAGCACCATGATTATTGGTAACATTTGTTGAAACGACAACCAATATCATCGGGGCATTGGAGCCATTGCATTTTTCAACGTAATGGTATTTCAGGCAATGTTGCTGTTGCACTGCTATTCCGGTCTGGACAGGATATCCCTCCTTAAGCATAACACTACAACCAGTTGGGAATTTGTCCATTGGAGTGGTAGAGGGGTATAGAAGCAGGGATAAGGTCACATGGCATCATTGTTTCATTCTGGTATCCTCACTAAAAATCATGTGTAATTTTTCAACAACAATTTTTTTTTGTTTTTGTATTTTTTTTCAATTTTTTTGAACAATTCAACTCAATCTCAGCTCAATAGTCTTATAGATTATTTGTTATTTATTATTGAGTGAGTGACTGGCTGGTTGGCTGACTGAATGACTCTCATTGCACGGTGCCCGGATGATTGGGGGAGGGATGGTTGAATATTTGTTTAATAATCAATTTAATATTATTGATGGTATATTGTTTGTTATATACATATTTTGTTGTTACTGTTGTTGTATAGCATCCTGCAATCCTTTGGAGTCCTTCAGTGCCATTGTTAATGGAATTAAATCACAAGTGGTTAAATAACTAAAGATAAATATATTTTGTGTATTTCTATTGGAAGTTGATATACACTTTTTTGGGGTTATTTATATTTAAGTGATAAGAAAATATAAATTTTGAAAAATTGGAAATTGTTTGCACATTTGACAAAAAGAAAGAAAATAAAAACATCTTGGGAAAGATTAATATTTGTTGCATAGCTAAACTGGATTCAGTGGCCTGGATTAAATCATCTTGGTTTATTAAAAAAGAGTGGATTTTTTAAACATTTGAAAAATAGACATATAGAGTAGCGTGACTTTTTATACCATTCACCACTCTGTGGTACAGGGTATTATGTCTTTGTGCATATGTTTGTAACAGGCAAACGAAAACGAGATAGCCACATGGTTCCTTTTGAGAATATGCATAGTATCACTTTCTAAGTCGATTTATGCATGTCCGTCTGTCCATGTCCATCCCAGGACAAACACTCTTGAAATTGGGAAAAATCGGTTCAGATTTAGATATAGTACCAATATATATTTTCCGTCCGCCCCAAAGTCCCTATATATCCTTCGATTTACACGAAATAATGAATTAGGTCCAGAACGATGTGTCTTAAATTTCGTGAAAATCGGTTCATATTTTGATATAGCTCCCGTAAATATTTTCGTCCGATTTATGGTAAATAATGCACCAAAGTCCCTATATATACTTCGATTTACACGAAATTTGACATGGCGTAATGAATTAAGTTTAAAACGATGTGTGTTAAATTTCGTGAAAATCGGTTCAGATTTAGATATAGCTACCATATATATTTTCGTCCGATTTAAGGGAAACGGGGCACCAAAGTCCCTATATATATTTCGATTTGCACGAAATTTGGCATAGTGTACTGAATTAGGCCCAGAATGATGTGAGCTTAGTTTTGTGAAAATCGGTTCAGATTTAGATATAGCTTCCATATATAGTTTTGTCCGATTTTATGTAATTGTGCACCAAAGTTCGTATATATCTTTCGATTTGCACGAAATTTGGCACAGTATATTGAATTAGGTCCAGAATGATGTGTGCTAAGCTTCGAGAAAATCGGGTCATATTTATTATAGCTCTCATATATATTTTGGTCCGATTTAAGGTAAACGGGGCACAAAAGCCCCTATATATCCTTCAATTTACACCAAATTTGGCACAGCGTACTGGATTAAGTCTAGAACGATGTGTCTTAAATTTCATGAAAATCGGTTCAGATTTAGATGTAGGTCCCATACATATTTTCGTCCGCTTTAAGGTAAATAGGGCACCCAAGTCCCTATATATTCTTCGATTTGCACGAAATTTAACATAGCGTACTGAATGAAGTCCAGAAAGATGTGTGTTAAATTTCGTGAAAATCGGTGCATATTTAGATATAGCTCCCTCATATACATATATATTCGTCCTATTTTACCAAATTCCTAATGTTTATCCGATTAACTCGAAATTTTGCTTCCATATGTATTTCGAACGGGTGTCTGATTGAAATTACATTTTTAACATTGCGGCGTACCGAATATCGGTTATCAATTTTGCTTTAAATCGTTTTCCATAAATTTGTACCACGGTACACAGACGACTCTAAATCTGCCCGAATGCAATTAACTTTATCATAGGTTGCAGAAAGAAATGAGTATGTACCTTCGATTGGCATGTAATTGTAAGGATACATAAGTACAATATACCCAAAGTGGTGAAGTGTATCATATAGGTGGCCCAGTCCGACTTTACTACTTTCCGTACTGGTTAAAAATATTTTTCCTCGATTTTACATTTTCTCCAAAAATGTTGACATCTTTCAAAATTGTAATACGAAAATTTTCCCTCAGCCATTATCTGCCACAGAATGCAGTGACTTAGGGAAAAAAACTCAACAGCTTAAGTTACTGCAACTACCTCCAAAGATCTCGATGACATTAAATTGAGATTTGAACACTAAGTCTATGTGACTGCTACAACCTCAGCGACGGTGATGATGATGCCAATGGCAACAGTAAAAATATTTTCAACATCATCATCTACGGCACCATCGTCACCACCAGCACTACACACGGAGATATCATCTGCACCTTGAAGGAAACCACCGCTAAAACAGCTATGCTGCAATCTTAACTGTCGTTTGTGTGAAAAGAAAGGAAACAATTTTTTTGGCAGTTCAAATTGAGAAAGAGAGAGAGAAAATGCGAGATATCCCATAAAAAGGATTTTTTTCTTCCACGTAATGGAATTTTCTTTGGTTATTTCAATCCATTTGAGTCGATATCAAAAAATATAAAGCCAATAATAAATGTCATCAATATTTTATGTTCAAATAGATGAAATAGGTTTACATTTAGCTGAGATTTTTCCATTGGAGTAGAGATAGAAATGTGACAAAAATTGGAAGTGTTGGAGTGTAGATGTGTCTGGTTTGGAGTTTGATGCAGAAGGGATTGAGGGGAATAAATATAATTTTTGGTTTTTGAATAACTTTAAGAGGATTTTTTTTTAATATTTTTTGGAAGACTACTTATAGTCGAGGACTTCGTTTAGAGGTGAATTAAAAAAAAAATAGTCGTGAACTAATGTTAGGCATGGATTTTTTACAAAAATATTTTTCTAGATCTACCATTTTAAAAACAATTTTTCAAGGACATCTTTTGGGCGTGGTTTTTTAAAAATATTTTCCTGGTCTACTTTTAGGCGTGGATTTTTAAAAAAATATTTTTTCTAGGTCTACTTTTAGGCGTGGATTTTTAAAAAATATTTTTTCCAGGTCTACTTTTAGGCGTGGATTTTAAGAAAATATTTTTTTCTTGGTGGATTTAAAAATATTTTTTCCTGGTCTACTTTTAGGCGTGGATTTAAAAAAAATATTTTTTTCTGGTTAACTTTTAGGCGTGGATTTAAAAATATTTTTTCCTGTCTACTTTTAGGTGTGGATTCTTAAAAAATATTTTTTCCAGGTCTACTTTTAGGCGTGGATTTTTAAAAAAAATATTTTTTCTAGGTTTACTTTTAGGCGTGGATTCTTAAAAAAATATTTTTCTAGGTCTACTTTTAGGCGTGGATTTTAAGAAAATATTTTTTTCTTGGTGGATTTAAAAATATTTTTTCCTGGTCTACTTTTAGGCGTGGATTTAAAAAAAATATTTTTTCCTGGTTAACTTTTAGGCGTGGATTTAAAAATATTTTTTCCTGTCTACTTTTAGGCGTGGATTCTTAAAAAATATTTTTTCTAGGTCTACTTTTAGGCGTGGATTTTTAAAAAAAATATTTTTTCTAGGTCTACTTTTAGGCGTGGATTTTTAAAAAATATTTTTTCTAGGTCTACTTTTAGGCGTGGATTTAAAAAAAAAAAATTTTCTAGGTCTACTTGTAGGCGTGCATTTTTAAAAAATATTTTTTCTGGGCCTACTTTTAGGCGTGGATTAAAAAAAAAATTCTAGGTCTACTTTTAGGCGAGGGATTTTAAAATTTCTTTTTTTCCTGGTCTATTTTTAGGCGTGGATTTTTTAAAAATATTTTTTCAGATCTACTTTTAGGCGTGGATTTTTTAAAATTATTTTTTCAGGTCTACTTTTAGGCGAGGGATTTTAAAAAATCTTTTTTTCCTGGTCTATTTTTAGGCGTGGATTTTTTAAAAATATTTTTTCAGATCTACTTTTAGGCGTGGATTTTTTAAAATTATTTTTTCAGGTCTACTTTTAGGCGAGGGATTTTAAAAAATCTTTTTTTCCTGGTCTATTTTTAGGCGTGGATTTTTTAAAAATATTTTTTCAGATCTACTTTTAGGCGAGGATTTTTTAAAATTATTTTTTCAGATCTACTTTTAGGCGTGGATTTTTTAAAATTATTTTTTCAGGTCTACTTTTAGGCGAGGGATTTTAAAAAATCTTTTTTTCCTGGTCTATTTTTAGGCGAGGGATTTTAAAAAATCTTTTTTTCCTGGTCTATTTTTAGGCGTGGATTTTTTAAAAATATTTTTTCAGATCTACTTTTAGGCGTGGATTTTTTAAAATTATTTTTTCAGATCTACTTTTAGGCGTGGATTTTTTAAAATTATTTTTTCAGGTCTACTTTTAGGCGTGGATTTAAAAAAATCCAGTACTACTGTTAGGCTACATATGTTTAAGTAGTTCACACCTAAAATCCTAGCTACACCATAATCCAACAAATTGCTTACAATTATTGTTGAAAAGTGTTTCAATGAAACATCAGACACAGAAATATTCTGGACAAGGAGTCGCAAAAAAAAGAAACATAGAACTAAAGAAAGTGGATACCACATACCACACGGTCATTGCCTACAATTGTTAACAATGGTCTGAATCCTAGCTTCGCTATGACTACACACAATCAAATGTTGTATGAGTGTGTGAAAGGTTTGTGAAAGGTGATGCATGTTGCCTACATACCTTCATGACGAGTATGTGTTGGAAAGTGCTGCTACTGAATGTTGATTGTTACACCACCACCACCAGATGAGTATAATAATGACAGAAGCAACAGCAACAACAATATAACGAGAATCATACTTTGCAACACAAATGGACAAATATTGTTAACATCAAATGTCTCGAAGGTAAATACATACTCGTATTTCCAAGCAACCAACAACACAGAGGCTCGTCGAGGCTCTTCAAAATGAACAACCGCTGTGTGAGATGATGATGGTGAAGAAGAAGAAAAACTTGTAAAACTAGAGTGTGTGCATTTTTTTCGAAACTTCAGCCTCCAGAATAATAGTGTACACATGTATGTAGGTGCAAGTGAACAGTCCTTGACATAAGCTAAAGTGTCTACGTCCATGAATGAATGGCCGACAATTGAGGCATTGTGACGAATCATCACAATAGTGGAATGTGTTTGGAAAGGAGATTTAATGAAATAAATTATTTAAGGGATTTAAAGGATAGCTCTTTAAACATTTATTTTTTAAGGATCCATTATAGAAAAATATGTTTTAAACAAATCAAGCCTTTAAATAGCCCTGAAAAAATATTTTAAACAAAGAAATATGTTTAAAAAATCTAACGCTATTAGGATGCTTTGAAAAAATATTTTAAAAAATCCGCCCTTATTTAGAACTAGAAAAAATATAATTGTGCAGCATAAAATATCTACGTCTAAAGGTGGAACTAGAACGAATATTAAACAAAAATTAACGTCACATAAAAAAACAGTGAGCGGAGCTGTATAGTCGGACGTGGCCGACCATATGATACCCTACACAACTTGCACGAAAATCTAACTTTATGTGGTTCTTATGTTCGGAGCTTGGGCAATATTTCGAAATATTTGCACCTTCTTGTCCGACTTGACGTACAGCCCTTCTAATTACTTGTCCAGATCCCCTTCACCGTGTGTTGTGTTGTGATGTTCGGCTTTCAATTGTGGCCTTTACATCGACTCGAAAAAAACACAAAAAATTAAGTTTTAAGTCCACTTCATGCCACTATTATTATTTGATCATCACCGAAAATTATCGGCGTTGTAATGACTATAACTAAAACCTCATGCACACTTTTAAAGCGATCAGCGGTATATTTTCGCCCTCCAATGTGGCAATAGTTTACTAAATAATATCTGAGTACGTAAGCACCTGTAAAAGTGTAACTCCCACATCCGAGTACATACGACAATATAATTGGTAACAATTTTTAGGTCAAACACTCATGTTGGATATAATATTAACTTCTCAGGTCTATATCCATCAGGGGTAAATATATACGCTATAAAATAAAAATTTTGTAATTTTTCACACAAAAGTCAGGGTCCATTTGACCTGCTAAATATTGACCGATCTTTATCAAAACAGGCATACTTATTTTTTGGCCCGATCCCCTTCTCCATGTAAAAATTCGCAATGTTTAAGTCATAATTCCGGCATCTGGAGCGACCAGAAAATTGGACAAAAATAAAGTATTTGGTAAATTTCATCTCCTAAATATTAACCGACCTTTTCCAAAAACAATAGGAGACTTCATTGGACAGAACCCATCCTACATGCAAAATTTCGTGAAGATTGGTCCATAACTGTGGCCTGTATCGTATTTACAAATTATAATGGACAGATGGACAGACACACATGTCTAGGTCGACTCACCTAGTTGTGATATGATGATCGGTACACTTAATGGTGGGTCTAGGACCCATATTTCGCGGCGTTACAAATTCTTAGGCCTGCACAAAGCTATAATACCCTGACAATATAGTTGTGTAGGCTATAAAAACAGTAAGGAAAGTAGTAAAGTCGGACGGGGCCCACTATATGATACCCTTAACCACTTTGGGTATATTCAACAGATGACATCCTAACAGACGTCGCATTTTTGAAGGACCATTAACATGAAATTAAACATGTCATTCTGCTACCTATACTAAATTTTGGTCAGATATAGATTATGCAAATAAATTTAAAGCAAGATATCGAAATCTAAACCGATTTAATCGAAATTTGTATATTTTGTGTATTCGGCCACATTTTGAGTTCTTCATTTACTTATAAATCCAAATTTCGTGCAAATCGAAGGATATATAGGGACGTCGATGGACCATTTACATAAAATCGGAGGAAACTATATATGGGAGCTATATTTAAATTTGAACCGATTTTCACGAAATTTAACAAACATAGTTCTAGACTTTATCCAGTTCGCTATGCCAAATTTCGTGCAAATCGAAGGATATATAAAGACTTTGGTGCACTATTTACTAAACATCGGACGAAAATATATATAGGAGCAATATCTAAATCTGGACCGATACTCAGGAAACTCAATAAACATCATTCTAGACCTAATTCATTACGCTATGCCAAATTTCGGGCAAATCGAAGAATACATAGGGACGTTGATGCACCATTTACATAAAATCGGACAAAAATATATATGGGAGCTATATCTAAATATGAACGGATTTTCACGAAACTTAGCACACATAATTCTAAGCTCAATTTAGTACGCTGTATTAAATTTCATGCAAATCGAATGATTTGCAGGGACTTTGGTGCACCATTTACCTAAAATCGGGGGAAACTATATATGTGAGCTATATCTAAATCTGAACCGACTTTCAAGAAGTTTAAGAAACATCTCTCTAGACGTAATTAAGTACGCTATGCCAAATTTCGTGCAAATCGAAGGATATATAGGGACTTTGGTCCACTATTTACCTAAAATCGGACGAAAATATATATAGGAGCTATATCTAAATCTGAACCGATTTCCATTAAATTTTAACACACATCGTTCTAGACTTAATTCAGCACAATGTGCCAAATTTCGTGCAAATCGAAGGATATATAGGGACTTTGGTGCACTACTTACCTAAAATCGGACGAAAATATAAATGGGAGCTATATCTAAATCTGAACCGATATTCACGAAATTTAACACACATATTTCTAGACCTTATTCAGTACGCTATGCCAAATTTCGTGCATATCGGACATTTACCTTAAATCGGGCGAATATATATATGGGAGCTATATCTAAATCCGAACCGATTTCCACGAAATTTAGCACACCTCGCTCTAGACTTAATTCAGATGGTCCTTGTTTTTTTAGAAAATCTAAGTAGCTAGATAGCGCTAAATAGGTTTGGAGAAATATTTTTAAAATATCCACGCCTATAAAGGGGTCTTGAAAAATATTATGAAAAAAACCATGCCTTTCGCGAAGCTTGAAAAAAAAAATATTTTAATATTTTTGAATTGTGTTGAGGATTTCCTTGTCCTTCTGACCCACTTCTCTAGCAATATATTTCATAACAAAAAAATTATATATTACTTCGTAAAAGTAATAATGGCAATTTACGAAACATTTATCCAAACTGAACACAGAACACTAAAACGACAGCAACAACAACAAAAACTTAATAAAACTAATAAAAAAGTGACATTGACAATATAAAACAGTAAAAAAGAAGACGAAGAAGAAGAGAACTTCATTTAATAATGAACAACCTTAAACACCTGTAATGACTTTGTTATATTTTCAGTTAGTCTGTCTGTCAGTTACGTCCAAGACTCATAGGGTGTGGGCGAGGGTGGTTAGCAGAACTTGTTCACAGAACTTTTGACAAAAAAAACATTTGTCTCCATTTCTTTGTCGATATTCATCCTTAGCAGCTGACAAGTATATTCATCAAGTTGTTCTCACCAAAACATATACACACACAGTTGATGCAAAACTTGCACACACACACACACACACTTATATTGTAAAGAAAATGAAATAATGGATAGCAGGACTGGGAGTTTGCAATATAACGTCCTTGTGTATTCTTCTGCAAAGTGAAAAGTTATTTTTTGAGGGATGGGAGAGAGGGCGGTGTGTGTGTTACTAAGACAAGATTAAAGATAATGACATGAAAATTGTTAAAATATAACAATTTTTTTTTTTTTTTTTTTTTGTTACTTGAGTTTTCATATAGTTTCCTTCTACACTTGCCTAGGAGGAGCAGAAACAAAAAACAATTGACAAATGTTTAATGAAAATGCATACGAAGAAGAAGATGAGAAAAAAAACCATTTAGAAACTTTTTTTAAATTACTAAAAAAAGTTTGACAGCAAACATTGTTTGGCAACATTGAAACTGAAACAAAAATTACTTGTTACGGAGATGTAGGATTTAAATAAAACGGGGAACATAATTTATAATGGAAAAATATGTTTTCAATCTATCGGTATGCTTTGAAAAAATATTTTTGAAAATCCATGCCAATGGCAAGTTTCAACCAGTAAACGTGGAAACATACATAAAATTTTGCATGGACAGTTGGTACCCAAAAAGAATACCCTTCACCACTTTGTGTATGTGTCTAATAGGCAAAAAATACCATAAATCGGGAGATACGGTTATAAAGGACTAGTAAAATGAAACTGGATCCATAAACATGTCATGTGCCAAATTTCTATATCGAAAGATTTTAAGGGACTTTAACCAAACATTAAATCGGACGAAAATATATATGGGCCTATGCTATGGTTCGGCAGTTAATCTGAACCGATTTTCACCAAACTTAACACACATCATTCTAGGCCTATTTTATTAAGGTATGCCAAATTTCGTGCAAATCGAAAGATATATAGGGCCTTTGGTGTACCATTTACATTAAATCGGTTGAACATATATATGGGAGCTATATCTAAATCTGAACCGATTTTCAGGAAACTTAACGCACATCATTTTAGACCTAATTCCTTACGCTGTCCCTAATTTCGTTTAAATCGAAATATATTTAGGGACTTTGGTGCACCATTTACCTTAAATCGGACGAAAATATATATGGGAGCTATATCTTAATCTGAACCGAGTTCCACGAAATTTAATACACATCGTTCTAGAATTAATTCAGTATTCTGTGCAAACTTTCGTGCAAATCGAAGGATATATACGGAGTTTGGAGCACCATTTACACAAATTCGGACGAAAATATATATGGGAGCTATATCTTAATCTGAACCGATTTTCACGAAATTTAACACACATCGTTTTAAACTTAATTCAGTACGCTGTGCCAAATTTCGTGCAAATCGGAATATATTTAGGGACTTTGGTGTACCATTTACCTTAAATCGGACGAAAATATATATGCGCGCTATATCTAAATCAGAACCGATTTTCACGAAATTTAACACACATCGTTCTAGACTTTATTTAGTACATTATGCCAAATTTCATGCAAATCGAATAATTTTTAGGGACTTTAAAGCAGATTTTACCTAAAATCGGAAGAAAATATATATGGGAGCTATAGATAAATCTGAACCGATTTTCACGAAACTTAACACACATCATTTTAGACCTAATTCAGTACGCTATGCCAAATTTCGTGCAAATCAAAAGAGATATATAGGACTTTGGTGCACCATTTACATTAAATCGGTCGAAAATATATATGGGAGCTATATCTTAATCTAAACCGATTTTCACGAAATTTAACACTCATCATTCTATGGCTAATTCATTACGCGGTGTCAAATTTCGTGCAAATCAAAATATAGATAGGGACTCTGGTGCACCATTTACCTTAAATCGGGCGAAAATATATATGGGAGCTATATCTAAATCTGAGCCGATTTTCAGGAAACTTAACAAACATCATTTTAGACCTAATTCATTACGCTATGCCAAATTTCGTGCAAATCGAGAGATATATAGGGCTTTGGTGCACCATTCACATTAAATCGGACGAATATATATGTGGGAGCTATATTTAAATTTGAACCGATTTTTCCCAATTTCAATAGGGTTCGTCCTTGGGCCGAACTGTGCCAAATTTCATCCAATTCGAATCATAAATGCGACCTGTGCTTTGTTGCAATTTAACATGAACAGACAGACATGCCTAAATCGACTTAGAAAGTGATTCTATGCATATTTGCAAAAGGAACCATGTGTCTATCTCATTTCCGTTTGCCTGTTACAAACATATGCACAAAGACATAATACCCTGTTCCACCAGTGTGGTGAAAGATACTAAAATCGTCATGCTTAGAAAAAATATTTCTGTAAAAATTCTCGCATATCGGTATGCTTTGAAAAACTATTTTAAAATATTTTTTTTGCAAAGAATTTTAAAATTAAATTGCTGCACATTTAAGCTTTGTCCTTTGAAGAAAAACCTCCTTATGAAGGACAATATATGCTAAACGAAAAACGATTTCCCTTTTTTTCATCGCCACATATACATGCATATGTGCATGTTTTTTTGCATTATTCTGTTGTTGTTATTTTCATTCTCTATACCTGCCACCCTCTCTCCCTTTTCCTTTCTTCAATTTCAAAACTATGATAATGTCCTTGCTAAACTGTGCATATTTTATTGCAAACCGTTGATATCCTTGCTTGGCAGCATTCACTATTTAAATTCTATGCAATTTATACATTTATTTTATGCGTAGCATTTTTTTCCTTTACGTTCCACCACAAACGAGTTAGTTTTTTGTTTTGTTTGTTTTTTTTTCTTCTACTTCGACTTTGGCCCCGCTCGCCAATGTTGTTTTTTCTTGTTGTTTCCACTTTTTTGAACCTCAATGCTGCTGTCAAATGTGAAAGTCGTTTAGCGGTTAAAGCTGAATCAACTGCTGGAATGCTGCTGCCGCTGCTGCGAAACAAAAACCCAGTCACAGAGAAAAAGGAAAATGGAAATCAGCAAAATATGCGCTGTTCAGCTTGAACTAGAATTTTAAATGGTTGATATTCATGTGTGTGTTGGTATGGGTGAATTTTGCATGTGTGTGTGCACGAGCGTGGGTTTTTTGATATTCCTAACGAAATATCAAGCGTGAAATGGATAAAAATGCATTCGCATCAAGTTGATTGAATTTAGATAAAAACGACAATGGAATAGGAAAATTTAACAAGATGTCTTAAGAATTAAATTTAAAAATAGAGTTCTTAAAAATAGTTTTCCCGAGTCCTTAGATAGGTGTGAATTTTATAAAAATATCTTTTAAGGGCTTCAACAGATGCGCTGATTTACTTTAAATATTTTTTAGGCGCAGGTTTTTATACCTTACACAACTATTTTATCAAGGTATTATATTTGTGCAGCCCCAAGAGTTTGCAACGCCGCGAAATATTGTTCCTAGACCCACCTTTAAATATATCGATCGTCATATCTCGACTAGCTGAATCGATCTAGACATGTGTGTCCTTCCGTCCGTCTGTCTATTATAATTTGTAAATACGATACAGGCCACAGTTATGGACCAATCTTCATGAAATTATGCATGTAGGATGAGTTCTGGTCACTGAAGACCCCTATTGTTTTTGGTAAAGATCGGTAAATATTTAGGGTATGAAATGGACAAAAACTTTATTGTTGTCTGATTTTCTGGTCGCTCTAGAGGCCGAAATTATTGCCCAAACATCGCGTATTTTTACTTGGAAAAAGGGATCGGGCCAAATAATAAGCATGCCAGTTTTGAGAAAGATCAATAGTTAGCGGGTCAAATGACCCTGACTTTTGTTTGAAAAATTACAAAATTTGTATTCTATGGCGAATATATTTACTCCCGAAGGACATAGAGCCGAGAAGTTGATAGTATATAATTAAGGTGACCCCCCCATTCTCGGGGTCAAAAATGTTTTTGACTTAAATCGAATCTACACTAATTCAAGAATGTCCCTACAAAATTTCAAGTGAAAATCTCAAGAACTCTTGAAGATATAGCCGATTTATTCTGTCAGCATCAAGTGACGGCTGAAGGGCTTCTCAAATTTTAAACGCGTTTTTCTCTAAACATTTTTTTGCGAATGGCGGGCACGATAACTCAAAAACTAATAACCCAATCGATTTCAAATTTTTACACGTTTCTCTGTGAGCGTATAGCTATCGTATGAACTAGGATAAAGCCAATCGGTGAAGAACTTCCTTATTTTTAAACTTGGTTTTTGGTCAAAATTCGGCGATTTTCCTAAAATATTTTTTTAAAGGTCCGCCATTTTGTTAATTTTAGAGCGAAGTTAATAATCCTAGTTCATACGATAGCCAGACATGTACTCTTTCTAACAGCGTTGGGATTTTCGGATTCCGATGTTCCAGGGAGGAGTTATCATGCCCGCCATCAAAAATAAGGACTTTTCTTTAATTACAAAAAAAAAAAAAAACAACAAAACAATAACAATTTTTTTTTTTTGTAAATTATTTTTCATCTCTATTACATCTTCAAATATATATATGCAAAGTTACATACCTTAACAAGCATTGGTATTGATTTACCAGCCCTTTGAAAATCTTGAAAAATTAAAATCGAGAATGGGTGGGGTTCCCTTAAAATGAGTGGTTGGCTTTTAAATTGTTACCGATTATATTGTCGTATGTAATCGGATGTGGGAGTTACACGTAAATATTTACAGGTGCTTACGTACTGAGATATTATTTAATAATCCATCCATTACCACACTGGAGGGCGGAAATATAGCGCTGATCGCTTTGAAATGTTCCATGAGGTTCCAGGTATGGTCAAGGACAACGCCTATAATTTTCGGTGATGATCAGATTATTATATTGAGATAAAGTGGGCCGAAATCCTAATTTTTTTGTATTGTTTTTTCGAGCCGATCTATAGGCCACAGTTGAAAGCCGAACGTCACAACTCAACCCACGGGGAAAGGAATCTGGACAAGTAATTACAAGGGCTGTACTGAATATTAGTAATATTTGTGGACCTCTAGTCGGTCAAGAGGGTGCAAATATCGCGAAATAATGTCCAAGCTCAGAACATAGAAACACAGAAAGTTATATTTTCTTGGAAGTTATTTAAAGTATCCAGAGGCGTAGATTTTTTAAGGCGTGACTTTAATCCTAAGGTTTTTATACCCTTCACCACACTGTCGTGCAGGGTATTTTGTCTTTGTGCATATGTTTGTAACAGGCTAAAGGGAACGAGATAGATCCATGGTTCCTTATGAGAATATGCAAAGATTCACCTTTTAAGTCGATTTATGCATGCCCGTCCGTCCGTCCGCCCATGTTAAACTTTAAACAAAGTACAGATTGCATTTTTGATTTAAAATGGATGAAATTTGGTACAGCTCATTTATTTGGCCTAAGGACGAACCCTATTGAAATTAGGAAAAACCGGTTCAGATTTAGATATAGCTCCCATATATACTTTCGTCCAATTTTAGGTAAATAGTGCTCCATAGTCCTTTTATATCCTTCGATGTGCTCGAAATTTGGCATAGCGTACTAAATTAAGCCTATAGTGATGTGTGTTAAGTTTCATGAAAATCGGTTCAGATTTAGATATAGCTACCATATATATTTTTGTCCGATTTTAAGTAAATGGTGCACCAAAGTCCCTATATAACTATCGACTTGAACGAAATTTGGCACAGAGTAATGAATTAGGTCTAGCATGATGTGTGTTAAGTTTCGTGAAAATCGGTTCAGATTTAGATATAGCTCCCTTATATATTTTCGTCCGATTTTTGGTAAATAGTCCACCATAGTCGCTCTATATCTTTCGATTTGCACGAAATTTGGCATAGCGTACTGAATTAAGTCGATAACGATGTGTGTTAAGTTTCCTGAAAATCGGTTCAGATTTAGATATAACTGACATATATTTTCGTCCGATTTAAGGTAAATGATGTACCAAAGTTCCTGTATATCTCTCGATTTGCACGAAATTTGGCACAACGTAATGAATTAGGCCTAGAATGATGTGTGCTAAGTTTCCTGTAAATCGGTTCAGATTTAGATATAGCTCCCATACATATTTTTGCCCGATTTTATGTAAGTGGTGTGCCAAAGTCCCTATATATCTCTCGTTTTGCACGAAACTTGGTACAGCGTAATGAATTAGGTTTAGAATGATGTGTGTTAAGTTTTCTGAAAATCGGTTCAGATTTAGATATAGCTCCCATACATATTTTCGTCCGATTTTATGTAAATGGTGTACCAAAGTCCCTATATATCTTCGTTTTTGCACGAAATTTGACACATCGCACTTAAGTGAGTCTAGAAGGATGTGTGCTAAGTTTCGTGAAAATCGGTTAAGATTTAGATATAGCTCCCATATGTATTTGTCCAATTTAATGTATATGGTGCACCAAAGTCCCTATATATCTCTCGATTTTCACGAAATTTGCCATAGCGTACTGAATTCAGACTAGAATGTGGTGTGTTAAGTTTAGTGAAAATTGTTTCAGATTTAGATATACCTTCCGTATATATTTTCGCCCGATTTTATATAGATAGTGCACCAAAGCGCCTATTAATTTTCCGATTTCTTCTTTCGATTTGCACGAAATTGGGTATTTCGCGAAAATCGGTTTAGATACATCTCCCATATATATTTTCGTCTGATTTTACGGAAATGGTTCACCGAGGAGCCTACGTCTGTTCCATATACACGAGATAAAATTGTGGACGGCGCTTTGTGCTGCAGCATACCAAATGTGCATAAATAATTTTGCCAGATTTTATACAAATGGTACACCAGAAGGATCTAAGTCTCCCCGATAGACACGGAATATTTCATATATTTCAGAATATTATACCTATGGGGTTTTTGTAATAGGTTCAAATATCTATGTAAATTAGACATTTAATATCGTCCATTTCCAAGGTCTTCTACAGATGATATGTCTGTTCCATATACAGGATATTCCATATATTAGCGCCTCTTGTATGTACCCATAGTGGTGAAGAGTATCATATAGTCGGGCCCCTTTGGACTTTTGTAACTTTCCTTAATGGTTTAAATATTTTTATTTGTTTACTTAAAACCTAAACAATTTTAATTATAATTAAATTTAAATCTAAATATATTCCTCCATTAAGTGATCTTTTGAGCAAATCGTTTAGTATTTGCTACAACAACAAAAAATGTTGAAGCAACGAACTTTATAATATTCAATATTGTATATATATTTTCAATATTGTTCATCTTCCATTGGTTCGTTCTATCAAAAAATAGTAATTTTCCAAAATTTCACAACTTTCTAAAAACTAGTCATCTAGTGTCGCTTCTCTTCACCTCCCAAACCCCCCACAAAATTTCTTTTGTTCTGCACTAGCCTCAGTGCAACAAAGTTTCCCATTAGAAAATAGCATATAAATTGCATATTAAGCATTAGTAAGCTACAAATCCTTAATAGTTTTCGCCAAATAATCATCGCAACCGGCAACTGCCAAAATGAATGAATGAGAGAGAAAGAGACTCGACTTTGCAATGTGGCCCATAGAATGTGCAGAATGCGTGTTCGTCTGCCTAGCTGGCTGACTGACTGACTGCCACCCATTTGTATTTCATATCTATTTCTCGTCTCCGTTTTTTTTTTCTATTCAGGCACTGGGCAATGTGTTAATGGAAAAAGTGTTCAGTGAAATGGAAATTTATGCATTGCGTTTCTTTTTCATGTTCATACAGCAAAGGCAACAACAAAAACAAGACCAGAAAAAAATGAATGAATGAAACTGAACGAATACCGAACAGCGATGAGAGTAGTACAAACACAAAAAGCCTTAGATTTCTTTTTTTCAGACTTTTTTTGTCAAAAAAATGGGTGTAAGTGGGCAGAAGAGAGTAGAAAATGAAATGAAACTAGTCTAAATGAATGCACTAAAATGCTATGGCATATTTAAAGGGAAGGAATCCGCAGAACCCTGTATTAAGACCCTGAAAAAAAATCTTTAAAAAAATCCACGCCTGTCTAAGGGCCCTGAAAAAAAATCTTTAAAAAAATCCACGCCTGTCTAAGGGCCCTGAAAAAAAATCTTTAAAAAAATCCACGCCTGTCTAAGGGCCCTGAAAAAAAATCTTTAAAAAAATCCACGCCTGTCTAAGGACCCTGAAAAAAATCCACGCCTGTCTAATGACCCTGAAAAAAATTTTCAATAAATTCACGCCTGTCTAAGGACCCTGAAAAAGAATCTTTAAAAAAATCCACGCCTGTCTAAGGACCCTGAAAAAAAATCTTTAAAAAAATCCACGCCTGAAAA
The DNA here is from genome assembly GCF_032173495.1 of Musca vetustissima. NCBI lineage: Eukaryota > Metazoa > Arthropoda > Insecta > Diptera > Muscidae > Musca > Musca vetustissima. The sequence goes on from NW_026883501.1 coordinate 20,809, forward strand.
AAATCTTTAAAAAAATCAACGCCTGTTTAAGGACCCTGAAAAAAATCCACGCCTGAAAAAAATTTTTTAAAAAAATCCACGCCCACGCCTGAAAAAAATTTTTTTGAAAAAATAAAAAATCCACGCCTTACAATTTTTTAATAAAAAATCCACGCCTAAAAATTTTTTAATAAAAAATCCACGCCTGAAAATTTTTTAATAAAAAATCCACGCCTAAAAAATTTTTAATAAAAAATCCACGCCTGAAAATTTTTTAATAAAAAATCCACGCCTGAAAATTTTTTAATAAAAAATCCACGCCTGTCTAAGGACCCTGAAAAAAATCTTTAAAAAAAAACCACGCCTGTCTAAGAACCCTGAAAAAAAACTTTAAAAAAAATCACGCCTGTCTAAGGACCCTGAAAAAATCTTTAAAAAATCCACGCCTGTCTAAGGACCCTGAAAAAAGATCCACGCCTGTCTAAGGACCCTGAAAAAATCTTTAAAAAATACACGCCTGTCTAAGGACCCTGAAAAAAGATCCACGCCTGTCTAAGGACCCTGAAAAAAATCTTTAAAAAATCCACGCCTGTCTCAGGACCCTGAAAAAAAACTTTAAAAAATCTACGCCCCTGAAAAAAAATATTAAAAAAATCCACGCCTGTCTAAGGACCCTGAAAAAAATCCACCCTGAAAAAAATTTTTAAAAAAATTCACGCCTGTCTAATGACCCTGAAAAAAATTTTCAATAAATTTAAGCCTGTCTAAGGACCCTGAAATAGAATCTTTAAAAAAATCCACGCCTGTCTAAGGACCCTGAAAAAAATCCACCCTGAAAAAAATTTAAAAAAAAATCCACGCCTGTCTAAGGACCCTGAAAAAAATCTAAAAAAATCAAACGCCTGTCTAAGGACCCTGAAAAAAATCTAAAAAAATCCACGCCTGTCTAAAGACCCTGACAAAAAAATCTTTAAAAAATCCACGCCTGTCTAAGGACCCTGAAAAAAATCTTTAAAAAATCCACGCCTGTCTAAGGACCCTGAAAAAAACTTTAAAAAATCCACGCTGTCTAAGGACCCTGAAAAAAATCCACGCCTGTCTAAGGCCCCTGAAAACAAATCTTTAAAAAAATCCACGCCTGTCTAAGGACCCTGAAAAAAAATCTTTAAAAAATCCACGCCTGTCTAAGGACCCTGAAAAATATCTTTAAAAAATCCACGACTGTCTCAGGAACCTGTAAAAATCTTTAAAAAAATCCACCCCTGTCTAAGGACCCTGAGAAAAAAAATCTTTAAAAAGATCCACGCCTGTCTAAGGACCATGAAAGAAATGTTTATAAAAATCCACGTCTGTCTAAGGACCCTGAAAAAAATGTTTATAAAAATCCACGCCTGTCTAAGGACCCTCAAAAAAATTTTTAAAATATACATGCCAGTCTGAAGACCCTGAAAAAAATCTTTAAAAAAATCCACGCCTGTCTAAGGACCCTCAAAAAAATTTTTAAAATATACATGCCAGTCTGAAGACCCTGAAAAAAATCTTTAAAAAAATCCACGCCTTGAGAGCCACTACCGGTAAAAAATACTCCCTCAATTGGCATTCCTTCCCCCCGTCCATTTGTAGAGTGAACAAACGATAAGCCCAAAATTCACAATGCATTCACTGGCTTTTTCATTCCGCTCATCTATATACACCATGAACAATTTTTCGTTGATGCATTGAACAGAGCACGAATTGGAAAAACAAAACGGCCACCCAAGAAAGAAATGAACAACGAAATTGAAAAATAGGAAAGAAATTTCCAATGAATGCATAAGAATGTGATGAGGTTTTTCTAAGGGCTAATTCCGAACAAGCAAAATGCCTTAGCCGTGTAGAGTAGCTTGGTCAGCTTGGAAATGTGCAAAGCCCGTAGAAGAAAGAAAGGACGTAGCGAAACAATTTGACGGAGAAAAATGTTAATCATGCAAATAAGCTGTTAAGTAGTCGTACATATATGTAAGTGTGAGTGTGTGTTTTGGTGTGGGTGAGGAAGATGTAATCAAAGAATATCAAAGATAAGGACCAATGAACTGTAACTTTGGTCTCCAGGATTCATTAATTGGCAGCCGCATATATTTTTCGTAGGCAGAGAAAATCAAATGAGGCACAAAATAACGCCATGGCGTATGAGTAACGGTTTCATGGTCTTTGACATCAGCATCTGTTACTCATACGCCATTGTTTCACATTTAAAGTCATATTTTGTTTCATTACTCATACGCCATGAATACCAGTCGCATTATTTTAAATTAATATCCTTAGTTTGAAATTTTTAAAATCACATCCATATATTTATTTTACTAAAACAAATATTCATATTTTTAATAAAACTAAAAAAACGGCTACCAGACAAACTGTCATGTTTTGCAAAATCAATATCACTCACATGTCAATGAGCTTGCTAGGATTTTTCATTCTCTTTCCATATTAATTAAACCGGAAAAAATCCCTGAGATATAAATAGCTGGCATGTAGTACATGCAAACATATATTTTGTATAAAAACCCACAGACAGGGGTTATTGTAATAACCTTGGAAATTAAAATACAAAAAACAAAAATAAAATCTGACAGATATTAATATGAAAAACACATTGCTAAAAAATTATTAAAAATAAAATCTAAAATTTCAATATTTTTAAAAACATGTATTCGAAGGTGGTAATAAAATGTGCGAAATATTTTCCTTCTATAGAAATATGTTAAAAAAAACCAATTTTAGCAGAAGTCATAAAAAAAAATATTTAAAAAAATCCATGTCAATGTTCACGGCTTCGCTGAGGTCAGCAAAAATTATTTTTAAAAAATTAATTTTTTTTAAGAAGTCCAAGCCGTAGTCTTAAAAATATTTAAGGACCTTGAAAAAATATTTTTAAAAAGTCCAGGCCTTTATAAGGACCCTGAAAAAATATTTTAAAAAATCCAAAAGGACCCTGATTTTTTTATATCCACGTCTGTAAAGGACCCTGAAAAATATTTTCAAAAATCCACGCCTGTCTAAGGACCCTGAAGAATATTTTCAAAAATCCACGCCTGTCTAAGGACCCTGAAAAATATTTTCAAAAATCAATGCCTTTCTAAGGACCCTGAAAAATATTTTCAAAAATCCACGCCTGTCTAAGGACCCTGAAAAATATTTTCAAAAATGCACGCCTGTCTAAGGACCCTGAACAAATATATTCACAAAAACCACGCCTGTCTAAGGACCTTAAAAAAATATTTTCAAAAATCCACGCCTGTCTAAGGACCCTGAAAAATATTTTCAAAAATCCACGCCTATCTAAGGACCCTGAACATTTATTTTTTTTAAACCACGCCTGTCTAATGCAAATTTTTGAAAAAAATCAACGCCTGTCTAAGAACGCCGATAAAATTTATAAAAAATGTATTTGCAAAAATAACGCCTATGCTTAGTCCTCGAAGAATCTTTCTCCAAAAACTACATTTTTGTTTAAGATTTTTCCCTTATTTATCATATTGTCCTCCTTTTCCAAAATATATTTCAACCACAAACACCAGCTACCGGGGCAAAAAAACTACAATAACAAAATCTTTCATTCCCATCATATCACTTTCAATTTTATGCACTTCAATGTGATTCGAAATTCATTTCAAAATGACTGCAAATAGAATTGCAACAACAAAATAAAACAGAAGATCCGAAAAATTGCGACAGTGGCAAAAAACTGGTATATTTTCATGTGTATGTGTATTGCAACAAACATTGACAGAATCGAAGTAGGACTATGTCTTTGGGGCCTCGCAATATTACAAAAAAAACTCTGAGCATTTTAAAAACCTCATATAAAATCCACGACTGTCCTCGAAAAAATATTTTTGTAAAATCCACGGCTGTTTGAAGTCCTTAAGAAATCCACGACTGTCTGAAGTCCTCGAAAAAATTTATGAGAAATCCACCACTGTCTAAAGTTTTTGAAAAAACTGTTTTTAAAACTCCACGAAGCCTGTCGACGCCTGTCTAAAATATATATGGGAGCTATATCTAAATCTAAACCGATTTCTACGAAATTTAACACATCGTTGGAGACTTAATTCAGCACGCTGTGCCAAATTTCGTGTACATCGAAAGATATTTAGGGACTTCGGTGCATCATTTACCTTATATCGGACGAAAATATATATGGGAGCTATATCTAAATCTGAACCGATTTTCACGAAACATCGCAGACTTCTCTTTAGGTTCACGTCGTGTCAAATTTCGTGTAAATCGAAAGATATATAGAGACTTCGGTGCATCATTTACCTTAAATCGGACGAAAATATATATGGGAGCTATATCTAAATCTGGACCGATTTCCACGAAACTTAGCACACATCATTCTAGACTCAATTCAGTGCGCTATGGCAAAATATGTGCAAATCAAAAGATTTCCAGGGATTTTGGGACTAAAATCGAGCGAAAATATATATGGGAGCTATATCTAAATCTGAACCGATTTTCACGAAACTTTTCACACGTCTTTCTAGACTTAATTTAGTACGCTTTGCCGAAATTCGTGGAAATCGATAGATTTGCAGGGACTTTGGAGCACTATTTACCTAAAATCGGACGAAAATATGTATATATCTAAATCAGAACCGATTTTCTTGAAACTTAGCACACATTATTCTAGGCTTAATTCAGTACGCTGTGACAAATTTCGTATAAATCGAAAGATATTTAAGTACTTTGGTGCACTATTTACCTTAAATCGGACGAAAATATATATGGGGCTATATCGAAATCTAAGCCGATTTTTCCCTATAGAAATAGGGTTCGTCCTAGGGCCAAATAAATGAGCTGTGCCAAATTTTATCCAATTCGAATCATAAATGGGACCTGTACTTTGTTTACAATTTAACATGGACTGACAGACAGACCGTCCGTCTGACATGCATAAATCGAAGTGATTCTATTCATATTCTCAAAAGGAACCATGTGTCTATCTCGTTTTCTTTTGCCTGTTACAAACATATGTACAAAGACATAATATCCTGTATCACAGTGTGGCGAAGGGTATAAAAATCTAAGCCTAAAAAAAATATAGGCCTCCAAAAATATTTCTTTAAAAAATCTACGCCTCTGACAGGCCTTGAAAACCATTTCTTTAAAAAGATCTATGCTTCTGATAGGCATCGAAAAATATTTCCTAAAAAAATCTACTACTCTGATAGGCCTCGAAAAATATTTATTTAAAAACCAGTGAGCGGAGCAGTATAGTCGGATGGGGCCGACCATATGATACCCTGCACAACTTCCACGAGAATTTAACTTTCTGTGGTTCTACATTCTGAGCTTGGGCAATATTTCGCGATATTTGCACACTCTTGACCGATTAGATGTCAACCAATATTACTAATATTCAGTACAACTCTTCTTATTTCTTGGCCATATTCCCTTCACCGTGGGTTGTGTTATGATGTTTGGCTTTCAATTGTGCTATAGGCCACAATTGAAAGCGATTCGAAAGAAATACAAAAACTTGAGTTTTCGGTCCACCTCATCCCAATATTATTATCTGATCTAATTGCGACCTCTAGAGCGACCAGAAAATCAGACAAAAATTTAGTTTTTGGTCCATTTCATCCCCTAAATATTAACCGATCTTTACCAAAAATAATAGGGGTCTTCATTGACCAGAACCCATCCTACATGCAAAATTTCATCATGATTGGTCCATGACTGTGGCCTGTATAGTGTTTACATATTATAATGGACACACTCTAGATCGACTCAGTTAGTCGAGATATGACGATCGTAATACTTAAAGGTGGGTCTAGGGCCAATATTTTGCGGCGTTACAAACTCGTGGGGCTGCACAAAGCTATAATACCCTGACAACATAGTTGTGTAGGGTATGAAAAATCTGCGCCTCTGACAGACCTTTAAAACCATTTCCTTAAAAGAATCTACGCTTCTGATAGCCCTTTCCTTAGATTTCCTTTAAGGGGACCCCTCCCATTCTCGGGGTCAAAATTTTTGTTGATATAATTCGAATCTACACTGATTAAAGAATGTCTCTACAAAATTTCAAGTGAAAATCTCAAGAACTGTTGAAGATATATCCGATTTAGTGTGTCAGCATCAAGTGACGGCTAAAGGGTTTCTCAAACTTTAAACGCGTTTTTCTCTAAACATTTTTTTGCGAATGGCACGATAACTCAAAAACTAATTTAATTTGGTTTTTGGTCAAAAATCGGCGATTTTCCAAAAATATTTTTTCAAAGGTCCACCATTTTGTTCATTTTAGAGCGAAGTCAATAATCCTAGTTCATACGAGAGCCAGACATGTACTCTTTCTAACACCGTTGGAATTTTCGGATTCCGATGTTCCAGTGAGGAGTTATCATGCCCGCCATCAAAAATAAGGACTTTTCTTTAATTACAAAAAACAACAACAAAACAATAACAAAAATTTTTTGTAAATTATTTTTCTTCTTTTTTAAATCTTCAATTATACATGTGCAAAGTTACAAACCTTAACAAGCATTGGTATTGATTTACCAGCCCATTGAAAATCTTAAAAATTTCAAATCGAGAATGGGGGGGGGGTTTCCCTTAAAAAGCTACTCCTCTGATAGGCTTCGAAAAATATTTATTTAAAAAATCCACACCTCTAAGAGGCCTCGAAAATGTTTATGAAAATTAGCCCCCTTATGTCCCTCCAATTGGTCAACAATTATTGCAATTTTTTTTGTTGCCTCTTTTTAAATGCTTCTATTAATGTTAGCCAGCCACAGCATGACCATTATCATCATTTCCATGATTATTATCAAAAAATTTTACTGCCAACATTTCTAGCCAGCCGGATGGCCAACCAACCATCATTGTCATCATGGTGATGTTCTCTGGTAGTTGTCACCCAACCATAACTCTCGTGTCTCCTTTCCTAGCTCCATATCTTCCCTTAGAACCCTATCCCCACTTAACACCATATCTCCCCTCCCTCCCTCACTTCCTCCCTCCCTCATCATTGAGGTAAAAGTGCAAATTCCCGTTGCGGTGATTTCGCTTTGTATTGTGTTACCGTATTTGCTTCAATGAATACTGTGACAATTTTTTTGTAGCTTTTGTTGTTTGTTTGTTGCTGTTACTGTTTTTTGGCTTATGCAACATGGCTTTTGTTTGTCATTATGATCATTGTCATCGTTGGTGTTGTTGCTGCTGCTGCTTCTGTACGTATTTTTGTCAATGAACAGTGTGGCCTACTATGTAATGGATTTTTTTACACATGAAAAACTCAATTCTCTGGGATGTGTTGAGAAAAAAAAATCATTCTCTCTCTCGAGGTTTTTCCATCTCTGCAACAATTTTTTTCCTATGTTACCCTTTGCTGTTAACTTTGTAATTTTTGTTGTTGATTTTTTTACTCTACAACATGTTCTAGTCATTGTTGCTTAGCATAAAGGCTGCCGCTACTGTGTGTGTTTGTTTTGTTTGATGTCCGAAAGGACATCACTTCGCATCACATCATAGTATGGATCTGTTAGCAATCTCCCAAACAACCAACCACCAACGAATCGACCGACTCACCGACATCACTCATCACTTTTGATTCCATTTGAGGTAGCCATGGCAGTGTCGTTTCCCATGTCTCTTCGGTTTGTGTTTGAATGGCCAAATTGGCTTGTGCAGAATGAATGAATTGATTTGAAGGGAAAAAATTGAAAACAATTTTTAAAAATTCAAGGAAGAATATTTTAAATTTAAAATTTAATAAAAAAATTCAAAATATATAAAAAAATTTCACTTTTGGCGATATAATTTAAATTAAAAATATAATTATTAAAAAATATAAATTTTCAAAAAAAAAATAAATAAATGAATAAATAAAATTTTTTAAATATTATTATACACTTCTTTTAACATATTTTTTTATATACTTTTGTTTTAGTTTTTATACCTTGCATATTTGTTATTTTTTATCACTCCACTTCATTTTCCATTTGGCCGTTATGTATTTTAAGTAAATTGTAGAAAATATGAAAAAGGATTATTTATTATTAGAATTGTTATTGTTTTTTTGTTAATAAAATTCCAACACTTTTTCAAGTATTTTCTACATTTCACAAAATTTAGATGGAGTTGCAAATGGATGTTTTATAATTTCTCACGTATCACTTTAAAACACTTTTAAGAGAAAAAATAAAATATACAAAATAAATTCGAAAAAAAAACTAAAAATAATATAAAATTCAAATTCCTCGAAAAAATATTTCTTTAAAAGTACACGCCTTTATTAGGCCATGAAAACATTCTTTAAAAATCCACGCCTTTGATAGACATTGACAACGTATTTATTTTACAAATCTAAGCCCTTAATATGCGGAATTGATTGCGTATGACTTATTTTCAACAAAGCACAGTGACGTATGAGTGTTATTATTAGTCATACGTTACATATGCCAAAAAGGACTGTTTTGTGTATTTTACCTACTTAATTAGCTGGCTTGTTACAGAATGGTTGTTCCATTAGCCGAGTTTAAAAAATGTTTTCCAAGCGCGTCGGTCTTGTGCACAAATCCACCAATTTGGAAGACCACTTTCCAAGATGTTGTTTCCTACTTAGTCTTTCCATCTAATTCGTTGCCTTCCCCTTCTACGGGAACCATAAGCAGGCTCGTCTTTATATGCCTTTTGAGCTGGGGCATTCTCATTCATCCGCACAACATGGCCTAGCCACCGCAGCTCAATACGACTGACTATGTCGATGTCCGCGTATAAAGTGTAGAGCTCGTGGTTCATTCGACGCCGATATTTACCGTGGACGCAGATCGGTCCGTAGATCTTTCGGAGAATTTTTCTTTCAAACACTCCAAGAGCTGCCTCATCTGTTTGCCCAAGTACCCATGCTTCAGATCCATATAATAGCACGGGTAGTATCAGCGTATTGTAAAGTGTGAGTTTGATCTGGCGGGAGGTGGCCTTGTTTCTAAACTGCTTACTTGGACCATAGTAGCATCTGTTGGCCATCACAATCCTTCTCCGAATTTCAAAACTGATGTCATTCGTTTTATTTATGGCGGTACCAAGGTATATAAAGTCTTTAACTACCTCGAAGCTGTAGTTCTCAAGTTTCACAGTTGGTCCGAGTCTACTGGACGTCCAGCGCGTTGATACCGTTTACTGTTAGACCCATTTTGGCAGACTCCTTGTCAATTTGTTCAAAGGTGACTGTTACCGCTCTCAGTGTTCGACCCATTATATCGATGTCATCGGCGTAGGTGAGTAACATGTGTTGTTTGGTGTACAGAGTGCCATTTCTGTTCACCTTTGCGTCTCGTATGACCTTTTCCAGCAGGATGTCAAAAGTATCACACGACAAACTGTCACCTTGTCTGAATTCTCGTTCGGTATTGTAGGGCTCCGATAGGTTCTTTCCTGCTTTAACTGCTGACCTTGTGCCACTTAAAGTTATCCTGCATAGCCGTATTAATTTTGCAGGAATGCTAAACGTAGACATGGCTCGAACGTAGACATGGCCGATTTATAGTCAACAAATAAGTGGTATGTGTCGATGTGTTTTTCGTGGGTCTTTTCTAGGATTTGGCGCAGAGTGAAAATCTGGTCAATGGTGGATTTGCCAGGTCTGAAGCCGCATTGGTATGGTCCAATGATGTCATTGACCATTGGCTTCAGTCGTTCACTCAGCACACTGGATAGCACTTTATATGCGATGGGAAGGAGACTTATTCCTTTATAGTTGGCACATATCGTCTTGTCTCCTTTTTTGTGCACGGGACACGGGATGCTGAGGTTCCAATCATTGGGCATGCATTCATCTAGCCAAATTGTACTAATCAGCTGGTGCATGTTCCTGACCAGCATCTGGCCACCAGCCTTCAATAGTTGGGCTGGTAAGCCATCGGCTCCTCCTGCTTTGTTGTTCTTGAGCCGATTAATTGATTTTATGACCTCATCTTGGGTAGGTGGTATACACTCTATACCATTATCTCTTATTGGTTCTGGGGTATCTTCTTCAACGCCACTATTTGATACCAGATGCTTTTCAAAATGCTCCTTCCAGATCCTCAACACGCTGTCTGTATCTGTCAACAGGTTTCCTTCTTCATCTCTACAGGAGGATGTGCCTGCACCAAAGCCTTCAGTTTGGTGTTTTACTCGTTGGCAAAATTTCCGGACTTCATTCTGACTCCTGTACATCTCGATTTGCTGACGTTCACGTTTTTCTTCTTCTTTCTTCTTTTTTCTGAAAACACGTTTTGCGTATTTTAGAGGTTTTCAATATAATAAACTGCAAAAAAATATTTTGCCATCTGTTATCATTTAACCTTGATATCTTGACAATATCTTAAACCCATACGGCCATTTAAAATAATATGCCTAGAAAATGCAACATCTTAATCTCCCAACATTCCTTATAAAAAAGTAAATAGTACTCTTCTTCTAAGTCTCAATGAACTAAGTCAAGTACATCGTTGACTACTTGTCAAAAAGATGCCGACTTAAAACCTTGGAAATTAGCAGAGCAGAAACCACTTGCAAGGCATATGAAAGATAGTAGGGATTAAAAAGGAAATGTACAAGACAAAATTGTATAAAAGGTAAGAAGTTAAAGATCTTTAACAGTATCTTAATAGGTATTGGAATTTATCATCCATATAAACCCTTTGTAATTATCATACAAAAAACATTGTTCCTACGATATCCCTAGCATTCTCCCCACCTTTTTTGTCTCTCCATTTGTTTACCATGTTGTTAACAAAGGCTTTGATCTTAACTGACTAAACTTGGCATCATAAGAAGTTATTAAAGCTTCGTCATCTTCTTCTTCTTCGTGTTCGTGTAAATATAACTTGTCTTATAGACTAAGGCATTTCCTCTTTTTTATGTTCTTTGCTGGTCCTCATCATCAGCATCGTAGTTGTTGACTTGTCTTAACCCAGTTGTATATGATACAGGTAGCCATTGCAATTCCTGTCGCCTTCTCCCCGCTCTCCATCTCTCTCTCTTTCGCCCCTCATGTCCATCCTGATAATTTGTCCTGTCTTTGAAGTGTATCTGCAGCTGCTTGTCTTAGAGTTTTCAAGTGGATAATGCAGTTGTTGTGTTTAAGTTTCATCTTGAGGACAGGTGGATGGGCTGATGGGTGGAAATGGTGCTGTAGGGAAGTAAAGGGAGAGGTCGGCATGTTTGTGTTTATAAAACTTCTATAGCCTTGTTGACATTTTGAATATTAGTGAGGATGATGTTGTTGTTAGTGCTACTGCTTCTTCTTCTTCTTCTTCAACTACAGCTACTAACAGCAGTGATGATTTTATGTTAATAATCTTTATGACTAAATTTAGAACATTTTTTAGCATTACAGGCGGCATTTAATAAAGAATGTTAATGTTTGAAAGGTAGGAGTCTCAGAAAAATCAGCGCCAGCATTGAGACTATGTAAAAATATTTAAAAACCAGTGAGCGGAGCAGTATAGTCGTACGGGGCCGACCATATGATACCCTACACAACTACCACGAAAAGTAAACTTTCTGCGGTTCTGTATTCTGAGCCTGGGCAATATTTCGTGATATTTGCACACTTTTTTACCGATTATAGATCTTGAATATTGACCGATTAGTATTTGGCCAGATCCCATTCACCTTGTAAAATATGTGATATGTGTGAGCGACTAGAAAATCTGACAAAAATTACAGTTTTCGGTTCATTGCACCCCCTGAATGAAATCTCAACTTTACCGCAAACTATAGCCGTCGTCCTTGACCATAATCGGAACTTCATGTACCATTTCAAAGATATCAGCGCGACATTTCCGTTCTCTAACATGTCTAGATCGACTCAGCTAGTCGAGATATGGCGATCGGTATACTTAAAGGTGGGTCTAGGACCAATATTTCGCGGCGTTACAAACTTTTGGGGCTGCACAAAGCTATAATACCCTGACAACATAGTTGTGTAGTGCATAAAGAGTAGATACTCTAAAAAATATAAAACCAGTAAGAAAAGTAGTAAAGTCAGACGAGACCATTTATCTATCGGACGAAAACATATATGGGAGCTATATCTAACTCTGGGCCGATTTTCGGGAAACTTGACACACATCATTCTACTCTTAATTCAGTACGTTATGCCAAATTTCGTGTAAATCGAAAGATATATAGGGACTTTGGGGCACCATTTACATGAAATCGGACGAAACTATATATGGGAGCTATATAGAAATTAGTACCGATTTTCTCGAAACTTGGCGGACATCACTCTAGGGTCAATTCAGTACGTTATGCCAAATTTCGTGCAAATCGAAAGATATATAGGGACTTTGGGGCACCATTTACATGAAATCGGACGAAACTATATATGGGAGCTATATCTAAATCTGGACCGATTTTCTCGAATGTTGGCAGACATCATTCTAGGCTCAATTCAGTACGTTATGCCAAATTTCGTGGAAATCGAAAGATATATAGGGACTTTGGGGCACCATTTACATGAAATCGGACGAAACTATATATGGGAGCTATATCTAAATCTGGACCGATTTTCTCGAAAAGTTGGCAGACATCATTCTAGGCTCAATTCAGTACGTTATGCCAAATTTCGTGGAAATCGAAAGATATATAGGGACTTTGGGGCACCATTTACATGAAATCGGACGAAACTATATATGGGAGCTATATCTAAATCTGGACCGATTTTCTTGAAAGTTGGCAGACATCATTCCAGACCTAAATGGTTAGGCTGTACCAAATTTCGTGCAAATCGAAAGATATATAGGGACCGTTTACATTAAATCGGACGAAAATATATATGGGATATATATCTAAATCTGAACCGATTTTTCCCAATTTCAATAGGGTTCGTCCATGGGCCAAATCATCCAATTCGGATCATAAATGCGACCTGTACTTTGTTTACAATTTAACATGGACAGACAGACGGATGGACGGACATGCATAAATCGACTTAAAAAGTGATTCCATGTGTCTATCTCGTTTTTATTTGCCTGTTACAAACATATGCAAAAATACATAATACCCTGTACCACAGTGTGGTGAAGGGTATAAAAACTACGCTTGCCTTTGGACCCTTAAAGATATTTTTAACAAATGAAAAAAAAAATATGTTTAAAAAATCGCCGTCAATTATAAATCAGTCTTCAAATGTCAAAATATTTTCATTTGTAAGCAATACTACTAGAAGGATATTCGTTTTCTCCACTTTCCCCGTGCCCTTCATACATTCAAAATATGCATAAACATGTCGTTTCACTATGACATTGTTTCGGTAGATATGCCTGATATGATGTTCCACTTTTTAGCAGCTTTTTCTACAAACCAATATTTTCTCCTCCATCCCCAAAAACCCCGCTCACTGATTACATGACTCAGGTGGTTAAGTTGGCTGATGTTGTTTTTGTTATATTTTCAGATTTTGCGATAGCTTCATTTATTTTTTTTTCTTTGGATGGCAAATCTCTTCGTCTATGTCATCATCAAAGTCACCGTCAACACAAAACATGACTATGAATGTATTTTGGTGTAGGTGTGAGTTGTTTACATATGCATACATATTTTTAGTTATTTACCCACACAACTACACACACACACACCTTCATCTGCGGTAGACATTGTATGAGATGAGTGTTACAGTACCTCGTGAAGTGAACAAGTTTTGACTGAAGTGGAAGATAAATTGTAAGTCAATGTTACAAGAAAGGAATAAAAACACACACATACACATATATACAAAAGTGTCCTGGCATCAGGAAAAAGGACTCTTCTATTCATGGAAAACATTTCGTCAGTCAGTCAGTTGGTGTCTCATTCATATGTAACATTTGCCATGTAGAATGTCAAAACTTTTTGTCAGCTTACCAAACAAACAAACAATGGCTAAGACTGGCGAAACAACACACCAAGTAGAAACTCACACACACACAGACACAAATACATACAAAGAATAAAAGTGAGGAAAACTAGAAAGCCCAGCCAAAACGACAGTGACAAAAACAACAAAATATGTAAATCTTAACAAATTGTTTTCCATATGCAAACATTAGACTCTGCGACCCATGTACGATGATGAACAGAGTCTTGAAGTTTGTGTAGAAATAATAGGGTGTAATGACACGCCTTGAAAAACTATTCTTAAAAAAATCTACGCCTTGGAAAGGCCTTGAAAAAAATATTCTTTAAAAAATCTATGCCTTTGATAGGCCTTGAAAAACTATTCTTAAAAAAATCTACGCCTTGGAAAGGCCTTGAAAAAAATATTCTTTAAAAAATCTACGCCTTTGATAGGTCTTGAAAAAATATTCTTTAAAGAATCCACGCCTTGGATAGGCTTTGAAAACATTTTCTTTAAAAAATACACGCCTTGGATAGGCATTAAAAAAATTTTCTTTAAAAAATCCACGCCTTGGATAGGCTTTGAAAAATTTTTCTTTAAAAAATCCACGCCTTGGATAGGCTTTGAAAAAATTTTCTTTAAAAAATCCACGCCTTGGATAGGCCTTGAAAAAATATTCTTTAAAAAATCTACGCCTTGGATAGGCCTTGAAAAAATATTCTTTAAAAAATCTACGCCTTGGATAGGCCTTGAAAAAAATTTCTTTAAAAAATCTACGCCTTGGATAGGCCTTGAAAAAATATTACTTAAAAAAAAACTACGCCAATAAAAGTCCTTAATTTTTATACCCTTCACCACACTGTGGTACAGGGTATTATGTCTTTGTGCATATGTTTGTAACAGGCAAAAGGAAACGAGATAGACACATGGTTCCTTTTGAGAATATGCATAGAATCACTTTCTGAGTCGATTTACGCATGTCCGTCTGTCCGTCCGTCCGTCTGTCCGTCCATGTATTTTTGTGAACAAAGTACAGGTCGCATTTATGATCCGAATTGGATGAAATTTGGCATAGGTCACTTATTTGGCCCAAGGACGAACCCTATTGAAATTGGGAAAAATCGGTTCAGATTTAGATATAGCTCCCATATATATTTTCACCCGATATAGGCACCAAAGTACCTATATATCATTCGATTTGCACGAAATTTGGCATAGCGTACTGAATGAGGTCCAAAATGATGTGTGCTGAGTTTCGTGAAAATCGGGTCAGATTTAGATATAGCTCCCATATATATTTTCGCCCGATATAGGCACCAAAGTACCTATATATCATTCGATTTGCACGAAATTTGGCATAGTGTACTGAATTAGGTCCATAATGGTGTGTGCTAAGTTTCGTGAAAATCGGTTCAGATTTAGATATAGCTCCCATATATATTTTCGTCCGATTTCATGTAAACGTGGCACCAAAGTACCTATATATCTTTCGATTTCCACGAAATTTGGCATAGCGTACTGAATTAGGTATAGAATGATGTGTGTTAAGTTTCCTGAAAATCGGTTCAGATTTAGATATAGCTCCCATATATATTTTCGTCCGATTTAATTTAAATGGTGCACCAAAGTCCCTATATATCTTTCGATTTGCACGAAAGTTGGCACATCGTAATCAATTAGGAATATAATGGTGTGTGTTAAGTTTCCTGAAAATCGGTCCAGATTTAGATATAGCTCCCATATATATTTTCATCCGATTTATTCTGAATGGTGCACCAATGTCCCTATATATCTTTCGATTTGCACCAAAGTTGGCACAGCGTAATGAATTAGTTATAGAATGGTGTGTGTTAAGTTTCCTGAAAATCGGTTCAGATTTAGATATAGCTCCTATATATATTTTCGTCCGATTTAATGTAAATGGTCTACCAAAGTCCCTATATATCTTTCGATTTGCACGAAATTTGGCACTGCGTTATGGATGAGGTCTGGAATGATGTGTGTTAAGTTTCCTGAAATCGTTGAAATCGGTTCAGATTTAGATATAGCTTCTATTTCATCTGTTGAATATGCTCAAAGTGGTGAAGGGTATCATATAGTCGGCCCCGTCCGACTTTACTACTTTCCTTACTGGTTTTAATATCCCTTTTGGAATATTGAACCTATTATTCACATATATGCAAAACCACACACACACACAAATATAGACACCCAGTTGTTCAAAAAATATCAATTGTCTGCTATTATATAGTTATATAGCTAGTTACTTGGTGATCTAGTTACTTCATACTCCAAAAAGGAACACAAAATAGACAGTTGGATTTTTTTGTCAATTGAAAAAGTTGTCTAAACACATCACACCAATTCAGTAGTTACTGGTAATGCAAAGGGTAATGAATCGACTATCGAAATGACTGTATACTGGTAACGCAGGCAGGGGACAATTGACTTCCCCAATGACATACCCATGTTAAATTCACCAGTCTAGGGCATGAAGTGGTAACTAGTGGTACTTACAGGTAATTAGTGAAATATCTAGTTCATCACCAGTTACTCGAACTACTGGGCATTTAAAAGATTTATGCTAAAATATAAGTTGTGTAAAATATTTGTTTGAAATTTTTATAAATATGTATAAGGTACAAGTTTAACATTTGTGTGTGTGTGTGTGAAAGAGAGTCTCACATTTCATGTGCATGTTTCGTTCCTTCCTTCCTGCCGTCCGACTGTCTAGTATTTTTCCGCATTTAGCTCTTTGACAGATTTCATATTTGTATCAAATGTAAACAAAATCGCGGTTCATGTATATATACCAAAGAACAAAGCAACCAAAAGTTTTCTAAGGAAATAGGTCAAACAAAGGCTGAACATATAAATATTTCGAAATTTGAATGTATGGAAAATAATTTCAAGAAGGACAAATATTATTTGAAAATTCTTGAGATATATCAAAACATTAAAATTAATGTTAAACCATGCCTCATTTTCCTAAAAAAAACACTTAAGAAATTCTAAAAATTATTTTAAAAATCGACGCCTTTTTATAAACTCTAACAATTTTGAAAAATATTTTTAAAAATCTACGCCTCTATTTAGACCAATTGAAGGGTCCTAATAATATTTTTAAGAAATCCACCCTAAAAATATTTTTAAGATACCCGCGCAAGTGTATATACCCTAAAAATATTTTTTTTAAATTCGACGCTCTTTGAGGAACAGATTACTTTTTTTTAGAAACTATGAAACAAATCCTACAACAATTAATTTCAAATCCCATACTCTTGCCTCAAACCATTATTTTTTTAACCAAACAACGCCGTCATTTGTTGTAATTAATCTTTGTTGGTTGTTAAATGAACCCCCCTACCTTAATTTCACAAAAAAGAAATATATATAAAAAAAAAACAAAAGAAAATGTATTAACACCAGAAAATGCATACAGACCTGATATATTAACTCCTGAGAACACTGGTAAAATCAAACATCCTCCTTTTAATGTAAGCCATCCGTTAAAGTTTCCATTGAAAACAGGAACTCCTTCGCCTTTCCTTCACCAACTGAAAACAAACACAAAAAATTGTCAGTAAACCAACACTGAAAATAATCGTTTTCTTCTTTGCCAGCAAACAGCTATCGTTTGTCAAATTTTACATTCTGGCTTCGTTCACTCCTCCAACCTCCTTCCGAACATTAAATCTTCTGCAACCACCAGAAAAGACAATCAGCCAAATACAAATTTAAACAACATTACAGAAAATGAATGAAAAACTTTTGTAATTAAAATAAGTGTAAAATACAGGTAGAAAGCTTTAACTGGTTGCTGGTAGCTTTACTTGTTATTGTTTATCTTTGAGCTGTGCGGGAAATTTTGGATGGAAGGATGGAAGAGGTTATTTGGGGGTCGCTACAATAAAATGGGAATTAATTTTAGCAAGTTTTAAAAAATATTTTTTCAGGGATCAACAAAAGGCCTGCGCTAAAAAAATCATGGTCTCCTTAAAGGTGTTTAAAAAATTATTTTTAAGGCCTTTAACGAGGCGAGTAAGACTCTCTAAGACTCAACAAAGGCGTGGATTTGTTTAAAATATTTTTTGAAGAACTCAACAGAGGAGAGGATTTTTTAAAAAATATTTTCAAAAGGGCTTAACACAGGCTTGGATTTTGTAGAATATTTTTTCAAGCCTAATCATGGACAAAGTTGTTTTTATACCCTTCACCACACTGTGGTACAGGGTATTATGTCTTTGTGCATATGTTTGTAACAGGCAAAAGGAAACGAGATAGACACATGGTTCCTTTTGAGAATATGCATAGAATCACTTTCTGAGTCGATTTATGCATGTCCGTACGTCCGTCCGTCTGTCGATGTTAAATTGTAAACAAAGTACAGGTCGCATTTATAATCCGAATTGGATGAAATTTAGCATAGGTCACTTATTCGGCCCAAGGACAAACTCTATTGAAATTGGGAAAAATCGGTTCAGATTTAGATATAGCTCCCATATATATTTTCGTCCGATTTAATGTAAAGGGTCCCTATATATCTTTCGATTTGCACGACATTTGGTATAGCGTAATGAATTAGGTCTAGAATTATGTGTGCAAAGTTTCGTGAAAATCGGTTCAGATTTGGATATAGCGTCCATATATATTTTCGATCGATTTAAGGTGAATTGTGTACCAAAGTCCCTATATAACTTTCGATTTGCACGAAATTTGGCACAGCGTAATGAATTAGGTCTAGAATGATGTGTGTAAAGTTTCGTGAAAATCGGTTCAGATTTGGATATAGCTCCCATATATATTTTCCTCCGATTTAAGGTAAATGGTGTACCAAAGTCTCTATATATACTTCGATTTGCACGAAATTTGGCATAGTGTACTGAATTAAGTCTAGAACGATGTGTGTCAAGTTTTCTGAAAATCGGTTCAGATTTAGATATAGCTCTCATATATAGTTTTGTCCGATTTCATGTAAATGGTGCGTCAAAGTCATACTGAAATAAGTGTAACCTAACATGTGACAAGATTCGATGAAATAGTTTTAGATTTCGATATTTTGCTTTAAATTTATTTACATAATTTTGTCCCATTGTAAGAATTAACTCTATATCTGACCAAAATTTAGTATATTTAGTAAAATTCTAAGACGATCTAGCCATGTCCGTCCGTCCGTCCGTCTGTTGTGATCACGCTATCTTCTGAAGGAATTGAGATAGGGCGCTGAAATTTTGCATAGGGTTGTCTTTTGTCTGCAGACAGGTCAAGTTCGAAGATGGGATATATCGGTCCACGTTTAGGAATAGCTCCCATATAAGGGTACCCCCCAATTTTCGGTATTTTGGGGTTGTTGAGCGCGTTTTCAACCGAATTTGCTGCAATTTGGTATTTTGTAGTCGTATATTGTAACAAATCTGTCTACCAAAAATTAATAATATACCCCTTTTTTTTGGGGTAGTCCCCATATAACCCCTTTTTTATATTAAAATAGTTATCTGATTTGTTCCGCGTTTTGAGTTTGGTTCTAAGACTCTTTTGTAATCATTTCACCTGCGGAGGATAGCGAGATAAAAAATTAGAACGTAAGGTTCGATAATGAACTATAGCCGCATTTAGACCTAGCCCCTGTGTGGAGGTTTCAGAAAGAGTGGACCGATATTCCCCATTTAGACCTAGCCCCTGTGTGGAAGTTTCAGAAAGAGTGGACCGATATTCCCCATCTTCGAATTTGAATTATCAATTAAAAATTTCTGAAATTTGTATTATGGTTTACATTATGGTTTACATAATCCGTTTTTAGATATGTCGGTATAGGTCCACTTTTTGGTATGTTCCCTATATTTTCATTTCTAGTACTTGTCAGTATATCTATGGTGGAGAGTATCCAAAGTTCGGCCCGGCCGAACTTAACGCTTTTTCACTTGTTTAATTATTTTTTCAGGCACTAGCCATGGGAAGCTCAACAGTAACTTAGAATTTTTAAAAATAATTTTCAGAGACATCTCATAAAAATTTTACTTTTTTGTAGTATCCCTATAAGCCATTTATTTCCACGCCATTCACATTCCTTGTCTGCCGTCGTAACTATTTGTAACTATTCCTTGTAATGAGATTTAAATAATGCCATACCCCAAAACAAAACAAACAAAAAAACAACAACCCATTAGACTTATGAATAATATTACAGAGAAAACTAAACTTGTTCTTTGCCAAAAAACAGTCATTCATTCAATTCCGAAGCAACCATCCATAGATCCACCCCGGCAGCCAGCCAAGCCAACCAGCCATTCATTATCCATTAAACGAAAAACACGCAAATTAATTTAATTAACAAAGATAAACCATAAAATCACACCAAAAATCTCTAAACAAAAATTGTTTGTTTTTGTAGAGAGGAAAAGTTTCCTTTTTTTCAAGCCAACAAAACCACAAAAAGACACAAAACTAAACAAAAAGAGCTGTAACCAAATAAAAAACAACAACCAACGAACTAACTAAACTAAAACCCAGTGTTACTTCCATAGCTCCTGTGTTACAACAACTGCAAGAAACACATAAACCAATGGAAAAACTATGAAAGACAAATCTTAAAACTCTTTAAATTAAAATTAGTTTAACAGCAACAACAATTTTCATTATGTATTAAAATAGTTACGTATATGTGTGTGTGTGTTTGAGGGTCTGTTTGTTGTTCGTAAACCTTCATTGTCTGTGATGGTAGCAGAGAGAGAGAGAGAGAAAGCCTGTTAGGATAAGACAATAAACACTAGGCAATAACAACAAAAAAAAGACACTGCCTTAGCAAATTACATTTGCCATAAACAAAACTTGCAACTATTGCTTTTAATTAATTACAATAATTAAAACTTAAGTATGTACAATCTATTTGATAGTGATGCAGAAGAGGTGGGGGACGGGACTAAAAGGATGAGCATAAAATTATAAATATTTTTCCATAGACAGACGTGAATTTTTTTTTAAAGGATTTTAGGGGCTCTTTACACTAGTGGAAATTTTTTAAGAATATTTGTAGGGTATTTAGGCCCGTGTGGATTTAAAAAAAAACATTTTTGGACATGTGGCGTAGATTTTTAAAAAATGTTTTTTAGAGTCTTTAGGAGCCGTAGATTTTTAAAATAGTTTTTAGGGCCTTTTGGCATGCATGGATTTGTATACCCTACACAACTATGCTGTCAGGGTATTATAGCTTTGTGCAGCCCTAAGAGTATGTAACACAGCGAAACATAGGTCCTAGACCCACCTTTAAGTATACCGATCGTCATATCTCGACTAGCTGAGTCGATCTAGACATGTGTGTCCGTCCGTCCGTCCCTTATAATTTGCAAAAACACGACACCGGCCACAGTTATGGACCCATCTTCACGAAATTTTGCATGTAGGATGGGTTCTGGCCAATGAAGACCCCTATTGTTTTTTGTAAGGATTGTTTAATATTTAGGGGATGAAATGGACCAAATCATAATTTTTGTTGGAGGCCGTAATTATGATCCCAGCATCTCGATCGGTCTGTTTTGATAAAGATCGTTCAATATTTAGCGGGTCAAATGGACCCTGACTTTTGTGTGAAAAATGACAACATTTGTATTCTATTGAGAATATATTTACCCCTGAAGGACATAGACCCGAGAAGTTGATAGTATATCCAAGAGGAGTGGTTGGCCTTTAAACTGATACCAATTATATTGTCGTATGCACTCGGATGTGGGAGTTACACTTAAATATTTACAGGTGCTTACGTGTTCATATATCACACTGGAGGGCGAAAATATAGCGCTGATCGCCTTGAAATTTTCCATGAGGATCCAGTTATGGTCAAGGACAACGCCTACCATTTTCGGTGATGATCAGATAATAATATAGGGATGAAGTTTGCCGAAAACATAATTTTTGTGTTTTTTTCGAGTCGATCTATAAGCCACAATTAAAAGCCGAACATCACAACACAACGTCTAGTCCATCATGAGGGTGCAAATATCGCGAAATATTGTCCATATATATAACCACAGAATGTTAGATTTTCGTGGAAGTTGTGTAGGATATCATATGGTCGGCACCGTCCGACTATACTGTTAACCGTGTATCAAGTTTTTTTCGAATCCGTCTAGAATTAAATATAGCTCCCACATATAGTTTCGTCCGAGTTTAAGTAGGAACCAAACGTTCTGAAATTAGTCTAACCAAATCTGTGACAAGTTTCTTTGAAATCGGTTCATATTTGGATATAGCTTCCACATCTATTTTCATCCGATTTTAAGTAAATGATGCACCGAACTCTTCACGTTTTTTTTAGAATAGAATGACGTAATTGCGTGTAGAAGTACAGATGTAGCCCATATATATTTCGGACCGACTTCGTGTTAATTGGGCTCCAAATATTCAACGGGTGCCCGATTGATATTTGCTTTAAATCGATTCACATAATTTTGTCCCATTGTAACAAACGAATGACATGTTTATGTATTTACCTAATCGGTTCACATTAAGATAATGTCACATATTTTACTTCATCCAATTTCACGTTATTGGCCGTTCCACTCAGGCGTGAACTAATTTAAAATGTTTTTTGGAAGGAATGGATTTTTTTAAATAAATTTGAAAGTTTTTTAAACTATCCTCAGGGGTGGTCTATTCACAGGCTGGGGCTTTTTATAAATTGTTTTTTGGGGTTCTTTTGAAAGGGTGTGTGTGTTATTTTTTAATTTGTTGTAAGATTTTTTGACAGATGTGTGTTTAGTTTTAAATATTTTTTAATGGTATTTCCTTTATATTTCATTTTTATGGACCCTTAACACTTATTGAAGGTTTTCTGTTACCGAACAAATTTTATTTTATCGATTTCTGAAACATAGACAAATCCTTTACCCAACAATCTTATTCATGCAATGTTTAATTATTTCCTCTATGTGTCAATGTGTGTGTGGCTGAGTTTGCGTCTGTGTTAATGTATACATAATTACATTCAATAAAGTCCATTGCATTTGCACACACATACACACACACATCCACACGCCCACTGACACAAACAGATAAATTGTAT
The DNA here is from genome assembly GCF_032173495.1 of Musca vetustissima. Classification (NCBI taxonomy): domain Eukaryota; kingdom Metazoa; phylum Arthropoda; class Insecta; order Diptera; family Muscidae; genus Musca; species Musca vetustissima. The sequence goes on from NW_026883501.1 coordinate 43,701, forward strand.
CTTTGACTTAATTTGCAAGTGTTCATGTGTTGTTGTCGTCGGTAATATATTGACATGTCAACGCATTCATTTGTTAGTTTTCTTCTGCAACACCACTACAGCAACAACAACAACAACACCAATAAGAATACAAACACCACCTCTAGCCCACACACTTTGCAAATACATCGTTGCATCTTTAAAATCAAATGATACACGACAAAACTAGATTCTTGAAATATATATGTGTGTGGACTTAGAGATGTTAATGTGAGTGTGTTTGTATTGGTGTGTGTAGATGTATTGGTGTTTAGATGCCTTGGTGGTCTATTGGAATGAGGGATTGAAATAGCAAAGCATCAAATTCATTCATGGCATCGTTAACTACATAGTTGGGGTATCTCAGCTATCGAGTCGATGGGAGTATGGGTGTGAGTGTGTGTGTGAATGCCAGTGTTGCTAGTGTGAGTGTAATTAAACCACAAGTATTGCTAAATTTGTTGTGCCTGTGGTTTTGACCACAAAATTTGTTTATCCAATCACTCATGTGCAGAATAATAGACTGACAATGACAATGCCAGACATTTTCGATTGACACTGGCCAAGAGCCTGCCTGCCTGCCTGACTGACTGGACGAGGAAAATTGGTTTGACACAATAATAATGCAATGACAACAACAGGGAGAATATGGAGGCAAAGTAGTTTATGGAGAAAAACTGGTAACAGAAACTAAGAATATAACTAACCACACTCACACATATACAGACACACACACAAACATAGACTCGTATGCAAAATTGTGTAGAAAACAAGAAAAACTAAGCTCTTCTCGAAAAAATAAAACTCTGAACCCCATTCTGAGTTAGATAACCAATTAAAATTCAAATAACCATGAAACAAAACAAGTTTTTAGTTCTGCATCACAGAGAACAAAAAAAAAACGGAGATAGAAGAGAAACATTTTTTTCAAAATATGAAGAAAAAAAATAATTCTGGTTGGCACAACAACTGAAGTGATAAATATCATATAAGAGCAGAACTTTTTAGCAAAATTTTTTTTTTACTTATGAAAAAAAGACAATAGAAAAAAACGTTGAATAAATACAGTAGGCTATAGGGAATGTTTCCGATTTTAATATTTTAATTATTATAATTTGTCCTCTTTGACAAAATTTTTAAAGCTCTTGAAAACAATTTTTAAGGGCTCCACTGTTAATATATATATATTTTTTTTTTTTTTTTTTGCTGTTATGAAATGTGTTTATTAATTTGCATGTCTGGCCCACAATTAATTATAAAAATGTCAACATTCATAAAACAATGTCTTTTTATTTAGCGAATTCTTCTTTGTTTTCCGTAAAAATAAATAATTGCGGCTCTTCATTAAAACCAATTATATAAGTTATAAATCATAAACAAATAAGCGGGAAAATAAATTAACAGTATAATTTTTTTATTATTTTAAATATTTGAAGTTCCATTCTATAGGCTTAATTAATAGCGATAAGAGTTTAAGTATTGTTTATTATGCAAAACAAATAAATTAAATATTAAAACAATAAAAAGTATTAATTTATATCAAAGACAGAAAATACATTTATAAAAATCCACGCCTTTGGTAAGGCTACAAAAAATAATAATATATAACCAGTAAGGAAAGTAGTAAAGTCGGACGGAGCCGACTATATTATACCCTTCACCACTTTGGGTAATTCTAACAGACATCGCATTTTTTAAAGGACCAGTAAAATGAAATTGGATCCATAAACATGTCATTCTGCAATTCATAACGCTGTAACAAATTTCGTCCAAACCGAAAGATATTAAGGGACTTTGGTACAATATTTACCTTAAATTGGACTAAAATATATATAGGAGCTATATCTAAATCTAGACCGATTTTCAGGAAACTTAACACACATCATTCTAGACCTAATTCATTACGCTGTGATTACATTAAATAAGACGAAAATATATAAGGGAGCTATATCTATATCTGAACTGACTTTTCCCAATTTCAATAGTGTTCGTCCTTGGTCCAAATAAGTGACCTATTCCAAATAAATGCGACCTGTACTTTGTTCACAAAAATACATGGACGGACGGACATGCGTAAATCGACTCAGAAAGTGATTCTATGCATATTCTCAGAAGGAACCATGTGTCTATCTCGTTTTCTTTTGCCTGTTACAAACATATGCACAAAGAAATAAACCCTGTACTCAGTGTGGTGAAGGGTATAAAAACAACACCCTATTCTAGGCTTTAAAAAAATTATTTTGAACAAACCCACATCTGTATATTGTATCTTAAAAAATGTCTTCATAAGGGGCCACAACTCCTAGTCATTGATATCAAATGAAATATTTATAACTTTCCTTTAATCAGAAGCAATCTGCAACTAAACATTCGAACATATTTCTGTCATCACCCTGACATTTACTGTCAACACATTATTTTGTGCCATTTAATCTGAAAATGTTCGATCCCCAGCACCAAAAATTGCATTAAATTATTTGTGTCAGAAATTTAGTATTTCGTAACAGCTACAACAGCAAAAAATGGTTTTAATGATTTGACCCAGATACGATAGGAAAAATCAAATATATTATTACAACTGGAATTGCCATATTGAAGCTGTGCTTACATATGAGTTCTGTGTGTGTGTGTGTGTATGTGTGACAAAAAGTAATTATAGAAAAAGCCCTACCACCAGCAACAAACCACATTTGCCACTATCACCACCACCACCAACCCACCTCCAACTTGTCCAATTAACATAGACAATCAGAGTATTGTGGCCAAAAAGCTAATAAACCTAAAATCACACGCACTCTCGCACACACACATGGAGACACTTATACATTTTACATGTTGGGGAATTAATGTATGAACAGCCATATTCACGCACACACAGCGATACATTCGGCACACATTAATATGCATTCATAAAACTGTCAACACACTGTTCGTTTCAACTAAAATCAACATAACAAATCTCTCGATCACGCACGCACTCACATACGAGTGTATGAGTGTGTGTGTGAGAGAGAGTGCGGTGAGTGTATGAGGCAGAAATCATTATTTTTATTATTGGCAATGCCTACTTATAGGCGCCAGAATGATATTAATTAAGTGGCAAATTAAAAACAAACCATCATTATAATAGCAGTGAGCATGTGTATCAGTGTGAGTGTGTATGTGTGAATATACGCTTAATTAATGCTTTCAGTTGAATTGTGAGTGTGTGTTATTTTTGGAACAGAGAGGGAGGAGAGCGCTACTGAAGTTAAACAGAAACGTTTAATGGCAATTTATTAAACAAAAAATTTGGCGAAATTAAATAAAAGTACTGGGAATAATTTTTCCTCATATCTTAAACCAAGCACTACCCTTCTCTGAACCACACGGGACATAAGAATCCATTTCCACTACAATTATAAATTTTAAATATTTCTCTTTTTAATAATTTTTTAAACTACTCCCAAGTCAATGGCCCTTCCTTAAACATACACACACGTAGACTTCCTTAACTACAACTGTGTATAATTACAAAATATGCCACTGTGTGTGTGTGTCATATAATGAAGTAGTTGTAGTATATATGGCTGTCTGTATGCCCCACCATGGCACCACATTGCCACTTAATTGCCATTACGTGTAAATCATGGTAAAAGTCATAGTGGTCATCATATTACGCTAAATTATGCTTTATTTCCGACAACAACAACAACATCAGTCTTGGGTTCACTTTACCCGCTTCCCGGCTTATTACAAGGGACTCATAGGGAAGATATCAAATATGCACATAATGTCATCGTAAATACATTTTAACCAATGGCCAATCTCATGGGGGGTATACATAAAATGGTAGGGACTGCACTATTTCAACACCATATTGAAAAGGGCTTGATGATGGGAGGGACAGTGGGACAAACAATATATATATATTTCAAAAAGGATTTTTTTCGGAAATTTTTCTCTTGTCAAATTAGTTTTTCATGGGCTCAACACAGAAGTGGAGTTTTGACATGGATTCTCTACATAAATTTTTACATTTTTTTCGGGGTCGAAAGACAGGCGTGGCGTATATTTTTAGGGTCCTTAGACAGGCGTGGATTTTTTAAAATAATTTTTTCAAGGTCCTACACAAGGCGTGGATTTTTTAAAATTATTTTTTGAAGGTCCTACACAAGGCGTGGATTTTTTAAAATAATTTTTTCAAGGTCCTACACAAGGCGTGGATTTTTTAAAATTATTTTTTCACGGTCCTACACAAGGCGTGGATTTTTTAAAATTATTTTTTCAAGGTCCTACACAAGGCGTGGATTTTTTAAAATTATTTTTTCAAGGTCCTACACAAGGCGTGGATTTTTTAAATTGATTTTTTCAAGGTCCTACACAAGGCGTGGATTTTTTAAAATAATTTTTTCAAGGTCCTATACAAGGCGTGGATTTTTTAAAATTATTTCTTCAAGGTCCTACACAAGGCGTGGATTTTTTAAAATAATTTTTTCAAGGTCCTACACAAGGCGTGGATTTTTTTAAAGTATTTTTTCAAGGATCGGCACAAGGCGTGGATTTTTTTAAAGTATTTTTTCAAGGATCGGCACAAGGCGTAGATTTTTTTAAAGTATTTTTTCAAGGATCGGCACAAGGCGTGGATTTTTTTAAAGTATTTTTTCAAGGTGCTACACAAGGTGTGGATTTTTTAAAATTAAGTGGATTTTTTAAAATTATTTTTTCAAGGTCCTACACAAGGCGTAGAGTTTCAAAAATATATTTTTTCAAGGTCCTACACAAGGCGTAGAGTTTCAAAAATATTTTTTCAAGGTCCTACACAAGGCATAGAGTTTCAAAAATATTTTTTCAAGGTCCTACACAAGGCGTAGAGTTTCAAAAATATTTTTTCTAGGTCCTACACAAGGCGTGGATTTTCTAAATTATTTTTTTCAAGGATCTGCACAAGGGTTCTTATAAAGGCCAGGTTTTTTTAAATTATTTTTAAGGGTCCTTATAAAGGCCAGGTTTTTTTAAATTATTTTTAAGGGTCCTTACAAAGCCTGGATTTTTTTAAAGGTCCTTACGCCCTTACAAAGGCGTGATGTTTTTCGAATTATTTTTTCAGGGTCCTTGGAAAGATGTGAATTTTAAAAATATGTTGAATTTTTTAAAGTCACT